>NC_039248.1:2617454-2917454 GCF_003368295.1 Carassius auratus | reverse complement strand
AAGCATATTTGGCACTAACACTCTTTCTGATTCTGATTCTGATTCTAATTCTGATTCTGATTGAGTGACACATGTTTTATGAATAAAGCCCAAGTCGACACTGGATTTGCTCATCGTGCAAATGACCAGAACACACAAACGCACTTGATACAGTCCGCTGCTGCCCTGGAAAACAATAAAAATATATAAATTGTATTAATTGTATTAAAATTATATTTTGCTGTAATGCAGTAGTAAATGGCAGTGAACATTGTTGAGAACAATAAACAGTTCTAATAATAAACTACAGTATGCCTGGATGTATTATGGCAATGAGAAAGGGATTAATGAGGATAAAACAATCTTAAGATTCCTTTAAAAAAAAATATTTTGTGTTAGACTTTATTAGAATGCTTTAGACATTTTACTAACTATAAGTATCTTTGCAACTTCATGCAAAAAAAAAAATAATATATATATATATATATATTATTATTATTATTATTATTATTATTATTATGATTTCATATTTTTTTAAGATTTACACAGTTTAATTAATAGTAAAATTTCAAATCGAATAATCCTTAATTATTATAGATGAATAAACAACGTTAATTGTTGGAGGAATATTCAGTTATTCAATTAAAGTATGTAATTTAAATTCTTTAAAAATTGTAATAAAATTAAAAAGGCTTAAAATTATTATTATTTTTTTGTGTGTCATCTAACTTTCAGTAATTCCCTACATGTCAACCTCTTGTATTAGAGTATTAGTAGACAGGCAGGTTAGGGTTAATAGGATAAGTTGACCTGTATTTGCAAAGCTACTATTTAGCAGGATATGTGTCAGGGAACTGTCAAATAAAGTGTTAGCAGATATGAAGCAGAAAGTCCACTAATGAATATCTATCAGTATAAAGTGTTTTTCTCTCTTGATTTTGGAGTGATATGTGATCTCCACGTTTGCCTGAGGTTCATGCTATTATTCACCCAGAATTCTGTGTGAAAGAGCCTGTTTCAGATATATCAGGCTTGAACCTCCATACTGCTGAGTAATCTGCTGTTATAAACAGATACTGCTGACACAATGGCCGCTGGTTACCTGAAGCTGTTTTCCAGCGGCTTGCACCTGGTTGCGTCATCCGCTGATAGCCTTAAAATGTCTTCCATTGACCACACACTTAGTAAGAGTCTAGACAGCAATTATATTTACTCTGGCCTACTTTTCACATCGTAGAGTCTGTACTCCGGAACGATCCTCAGCCTTGATTAGCTTGCTTCAAAACACATTAGTGAATCTGAGGTGATGCACTCTGTCTACTGCTTGAAATAAATATGGTTTGGACTTTTTATTTTATTTGTTGTTGTATTTTTATACACTATTTTTAATTACCATTATTAAAGCTTTGCTGAAATGCAGTAATACATTACAGTAATGAAAATAATAAATAATTATAATAATACTTACGTATGTATAACAATTAAATATGTCTGGACGCATTATGTCAATGAGAATATGTTTAATGAGAACTGCAATGTCATAGAAAATGTCAAATTATCTGATATTTTAGTGATTTATCGACCTACTGAAATATTTACGTAATTTTGAAACACTGATAAAACTTATGCTAAACCACGTAATACAGCTTTCTTTTCAATAATCCAATAATTTATTTGAATTAAGATTTTAGCTTCATTATAATGTAAGAAAATACTTTATGCCAAATAATAAATAAATAAATATGTACATAAATAAATAACAATTATTGTGTGTATTAATGGAATTGTGATTTATTCCATTTAATTATTTATATGGATTTATAGATGTGGTTGCTATACACTTTTGAGCTGCTTGTTACAAAAAAAAAAAAAAAAAAAAATACTGAATGATGACAGTAGAGATGATTGTAATATTATTGTGAGGCTCCTGAATGTTCTTATTTATAGAGAGAGGAAAATAAATACAATGAGATGCACTAATAAAATATAAAAAACAAAACAAAAAAAAACATGTTTTTGCCTCTAAAGATAAGTTATTTCGAGACTTGGCACTGAATATCTTGACACTGAATCCGACACTTTGTTTGGGAACACTGGAGAGAATCTGGGCCATGGGTTATTTTGCTAACATATCTTTGGCTTAAACCTAATAATATGTAATTCATCACAATAAGATCTCCCGCACAGATGTTGTGGGTTTATGACAGCGAGAGGTTAAATGTGCTCGGATAATCTTCCACGTTTAAATCCGAATGAATTAGGCATTCTTTTCCCTTCAGAGATTTTCCAATATTGCCATATTGTTTAATCACGATTATGCGGCACGGATCACGCAGTCGCATAGCCGGTTATTATTTAGACAGTGAGATTTGAGTGTTCTGGTATTATTTGTTGTTTCAAGCCCTGCTCCTCTTCAGGATGGCCTCGAGACCCTCCATAGCTGCTCGGACGGCCAGGATTGATAAAATCTACAGGAGGGCCACAGAAGAAACCGAGTGGATAAATGCAACACTGCATGTGCCGCCAGTCTTTTCTGATAACTTCACAGTGTGCAGAGATGGCCAAACCCACTCTGTAGTAGCCTCCAAACCACCCGCCTGTAATTGTTCATTTGCATGAGGACGCTTGCATCAGCTCTCCCCCACAGTCTCTCTCTCTCGCTGCTGACAAATTTGTGCTGGAATGAAAATGAAACATAATTATACAAGCTTATTAATATTTTGGCTTACCACACATTGTTACAACCGCTGAAACATGGAATTAGCGTGGGCTTTCTATGAGTTCTTTTCCTCTATGGTCACGCGTTGTCTTTCCACCACTTTTCCCGAATGCTGTTAGTTGAGAACAGGCCACTGAATGATTAAAAGTGACTAAATACAGCACATTTGCAGTGACTGTTGGCCTTCCCTGCTGTATGTTTTATGTATGTATGTATATCAGCCAATATTTGTAATTTTTCAAATATCGGCATTGGCCGATACGTTTTTCTGCTTGGTCGATGTGTTGGAGGCAGGACTTTTATTTTAGCGGCAGCGCCTGAGCTCTCACAGTGCTCACATTCTCCCACTTGTTTGTCGTCAGCGTTAACAGTTCTGTCTAACACCGATATATATATATATATATATATATATATATATATATATATATATATATATATATATATATATATATATATATATATATATTTTATACTGCCATCTAAAGTATAAACTTTTTTTATTTTTTAATCCATTGCCAAATGATTTCAAATTTCTTACACATTGATAATAATAATAAACAAAATCATATCGACTTCATATCCGATATCGGCCCCACTGCTTTCCAAAATATCGACATCGGCTCTCAAGAAAACACATTTCGGTCAACCACGACTTTGAACCGGCATGATGAGTGTCAGTGGATTGCATCCTCAGGGTGACCTAAGGTGTTAAATAACATTAATCAAAAGAGTAAACACACTAATGCGGTAAACAACAGAAAATTTGTGTTAACGTTTTTTTTGCATTGAATAAATAATCATGTTTGTGTTTATGCTTATGCTTAAACTGCGAAGACCCAGAGTTCAGATCTGGGACACAGTTATACAGTTCGTTGCAGACACAGAAGTGGTGCTCAAAAGGTTCACTTAGGAGCAGAAAACAGGGGCGACGTGTCAATGACTAGCTTCTTCAAAAATGCACAACAGAGAAGGACAACAGACACTTCAAATGCACTGTGTTTTGTCACTTTTAATCAGCCAGGGGATCTGGTCGCAACTAACAGAATTCGGAAAGAAGGTTGGGAAGAGTTTGCGTGATCAGAGAGGAAAAGAACTCAAAGAAAGCTGCTGAGCCCATGCTAATTGTAATGCCAGTGTAATGTAAGCCAAAATATTAATAAGCTTGTATAATTGTTTCATTTTCATTCTGGCACAAAGTTTTCATCAGTGAGAGAGAGTAATGTAGACCCAAGCGACCTGTGAAATGAACAATTACCAATGGATAGTGTGCATTTTCCCCCAAAATCAAAAGTGAAATAAATAAAATAAGTAATAATTACATTTTTATGAAAAAAATATTTTGGGATCTTCAGTCTTCAGTCTGTGTCAGAGCTTCCTGCGCATTTTAAACCCAGTTTTACTGAGCAAACATACCCTCTTTCTAGGACCTTTTTGATTTTATGTCCAGGCATATTTAATTATTACATATTTACTATGTATAACTATGTATTGTTATCATTACTGTAATGCATGACTGTACCATCAAGAGTTAATAATATAAATTATATATATATATATATATATATATATATATATATATATATATATATATATATATATATATATATAGACAGAGAGAGAGAGGGTCTCTGATCGTTGCCCATCATGAAGCTGTTTTAAAATTAGAAGCGACTAAGAATTGAAAGAATTGACTGAAAACTAGGACTTCTGGCTTTATACGGTCATCTTACAGCAGTACCCGACATCAAATACATCCTTGGCAGTGGACGTTCAGAGAAAGTATAGATCACCCACATTTAGCCCACGGGCAGAGAGAGGGAAATCAACTACTTGTTGTTGTAAACTACTCTGATCTGCATGACACTGGAAATCTGTTGAATAAAAACAGCAAAACACAGTATTGAGCGAGATGAGGATGTTTGCACATGATCTCAGATTTACATTCATAACATATCCACCAGCATATTCTCAGCAAGACCCTTATGAAAATTAACCATGGTTTTACTACAAATAAAACCAAAAAACCATGGTTACTATAGTTAAACCATGGTAACCACAAATTAACCATGGTTTTGCTAAATTAACCACAGTTTAACCATGGTATTTGTAGTAAATCTGTGGTTATACAAATGGTAGTCAACACGCCAAAAAACCATGGGTTACTACAGTTTTACTATAATAAAACCATGGTTATTTTTCGTAAGGGGAAGAGACCATCAAGACAAGACCCTTTAATGTATTATTTTTAAGCAAAACCTTAAAGGGTTAGTTCACCCAAAAATGAAAATTATGTCATTAATAACTCACCCTCATGTCATTCCAAACCCATAAGACCTCCGTTCATCTTCGGAACACACTGTAAGATATTTTAGATTTAGTCCGAGAGCTCTCAGTCCCTCCATTGAAAGTGTGTACGGTATACTGTCCATGTCCAGAAAGGTAAGAAAAACATCATCAAAGTAGTCCTTGTGACATCAGAGGGTCAGTTAGAATATTTAGAAGCATCGAAAATACATTTTGGTCCAAAAATAGCAAAAAATACAACTTTATTCAGCATTGTCTTCTCTTCCGTGTCTGTTGTGAGCGTGTTCACTGCAGTGTAGTGATATCCAGTTCGCGATAACTGGATCTTCTTGAACCAGTTCACCAAATCGAACTGAATCGTTTTAAACGGTTCACATCTCCAATATGCATTAATCCACAAATGACTTAACCTGTTAACTTTTTTAAAGTGGCTGACACTCCCTCGGAGTTCAAACAAACCAATATCCCGGAGTTCATGCACTCAAACAGTACACTGACTGAACTGCTGTGAAGAGAGAACTGAAGATGAACACAGAGCCAAGCCAGATAACGAACGAAAGATTGACTCGTTCTTGAGTCAAGATCCGGTTGCATCGGTTGTCGAATCACCAGTAGTGATGAGAAGCTCTGTTCTTTCGGACAGTTCGATTCAATAAACCGGTTGAAGAAAACACTTCACTGGTTCTTCTGCGCTCTATGTAATGACGTCATTGGCAATGATTGCACTTCATTCAAGTCTTCGGTTTACCCGTGCTCATAACATTAGCACAGAATCAGTTCAGAATCAAACATCAAAAGAATCAATTCAGTTCAGACGCTCTTGTGTGTCTTCTGCTTCACGCTTCACACATGGGCAGTACCATCAGCTCCTCGGTTCTCGAATCGGATGCGTCCGGCTGAAACGGTTCTTGACTTGTGAAAGAATCAATCTTTTGTTTGTTATCTGGCTCGCCTTTGTGTTCATCTTCAGTTCTCTCTTTACAGCAGTTCAGTCAGTGTACTGTTTGAGTAAATTAATTACTCTGGGATATTAGTTTGTTTTAACTCAGAGAGAGTGTCAGCCACATTAAAAAAGTTAACAGCTTAAGTCATTTGTGGATTGATGCTTATTAGAGACGCGAACCGTTTAAAACGATTCAGTTCGATTTGGTGAACTGGTTCAAGAAAAATGGTTACATCGAGTCATTCGCGAACCGGATATCACTATACACTATACTTAGATGGTATTTTCGATGCTTCAACAAATTCTAACTGACCCTCTGATGTCACATGGACTACTTTGATGATGTTTTTCTTACCTTTCTGGACATGGACAGTATACCGTACACACTTTCAATGGAGGGACTGAGAGCTCTCGGACTAAATCTAAAATATCTTAAACTGTGTTCCAAAGATGAGCGGAGGTCTTGCGGGTTCGGAACGACATGAGGGTGAGCCATTAATGACATAATTGAAATTTTGGGGTAAACTATCCCTTTAAGGAGATATATTATTTTCATGCATATTTTTGGTCTTATACTGCCTGATTTAGTTATATATATATAGACACAGACAAACAATGGTTTAACTTTTTTGTTTACTTTTTGTGAATAATTGGTTTGTTCCTCTCAGAATTCTCAGAAGTCGTCATAAGAATATAGTGCACATTATGACATGTTTCATTTCATCTGTATTTGTGAAAAGGTCATAGGAGACAGATATCTGTTCCTGCTCTTCTAAAACCTGAAATCTTCCTAAAATCTAAAATCTTCCTTACTTAGTTGTTCCCTTTAACACATCATCTTCATCATCCAGAAAGGTTTTTTTTTTTTCTCCGTCTGTCCTTTCACTGTCTTTGTAAGAGTAACAGAAGCTCTTGAGGGTTTGATTAGTGAGACGGGTGCATGGATGTAGTGATTTAAATCAGAGAGAGAGAGAGAGAGAGAGAGAGAGAGCAGGAGGAGGAGGAAGAGGGGGCTCCCTCATCAGCCCCTTTTGTGTGGAGAAAAAAGGGCTTTAATTACTTCTTGCACAAGTTTCATTAAATATCTCATTCCTGATGTAAATGTTTGTGTAGGAGCCCCGAGTGCTAAACGACAGAAGAGAGACAGTAAGCGAGACAGAGTGAGATGGATGAAGAAAAGAAGAGTTAGAAAGAAAGAGGTTGGGTTTGCATGGTGTGATGGATTTGGCTGTTGGTATGGGAGACTGGGGCTAGTTGTCACAAAAGTCGGCACTCAAATATTTTCTTTCTTTCTCTCTTCCCATGAAATTCACAAATAAATAATGAAGCACACACACACACACACACAGGTTTTTTTCTCAATTTAAATCTAATTCAATTAAACTTGAAAAATGAATGTGGCACATTTTTTACTGTGTAGTGTGACAAGTGCCTGTCCTCCAACAAAAAACGACCATATAGGTTGTTTGTGCAAGCACCTTATTACTTAAGTGGCCTCTAGCGAACGTAAAAATAATGAAAGAATTGCGTTGCGTCTGTCGTCATGAAATGACGTATAACATCATAACCAATCAAAACTCAATGTGTGGACTTTTTACACCGATCTCACAGTAATTCCTACATATTTTACTAGGTGGCTTATTCGTTCGAATAACCACACCTACCCCACCCCTAAACCTAACCCTCATGCTAAGAAATCATGCTAAATCATGATTTAATGAGCACATACATTTTACAATCACGTCCGTTCTCTGGGATCGAACCCATGATAGCATATTTACATATCAAGGTATAACACAATAATCTACAGACTGAGCTACACGAAACGCAAATCAGAGTGCAAATAAAAGAGTACAAAACATTAATATGAAAACAACCTTTTGCCGATAAGAGCGCAATTGTAGTACACACTCTGATGGGTCGTATTTCAGGGATTTGGACAAACGACCTATACGAGTGTTATGGGTGGAGGACAGGTTATGTGACAACTAGCCCCGGTCTTCTCTATAACTGTGTCATAATAGTACAAGCACATTAACTCCTTCATTTGCATACACACTCACACCTCTAAGCTTTCTGCTGAGTCACAGACTTCTATATGATCGTTTCTGTGGTCAAACGTTTTGCTTTGTCCAGAATCCATTGGCCAATATTTTCTCTGATGTCTGTCACTCGAGTCGACACATTTAG
This sequence comes from Carassius auratus, assembly GCF_003368295.1. Classification (NCBI taxonomy): domain Eukaryota; kingdom Metazoa; phylum Chordata; class Actinopteri; order Cypriniformes; family Cyprinidae; genus Carassius; species Carassius auratus. The sequence continues at coordinate 2,909,319 of NC_039248.1, read as the reverse complement.
TCTCTTTGATCAAGACTCCACTGTGGATCAGAAAGGCTGTATATGGCAGAGTCATGTACTCTGGAGAGAACAGGGTAAATCGGCTTTTGTGAGCCGAGGATATGTTGCGGTCCCGAGGGATCATCAGCAGATCCTTCAGATTGATAATCACCAATCCTCATTACCACAACTTCCTGTGCTTTACTCGCCACTTCATTTCCTAATTACTTGATTATACATCTAAGATGATTCATTAACGATCTGAGCTTCATTTTGCAATTAGTTTACACCAGTCATTAATTACCCTGGGCTTTCCCCCTCTCTGATAATAAGAGTTAAATTCTGACTCTGATTCTCTCTCTCGAGTGCTCCTCTGCTGAAAGCTCACCTCATTTTGGGTGAAGATTTGATTCATTATCTAGCAGTGCCTCTTGACTTTCAGTTTGCTAATGTTATTTGTGTTGTAGCTCAAGTCATTTGAGAGGGGATTTGAGCCAAAATTACGGTTGTTTAAACATTTAAGGACATGCATTTGAAGAATTATGCTTTATTTTGAGCCGTTAAGTGCTTTCAATGCAGGTAAACATTGTTTCTTGGCTGAAGAAACTGGGTGATTTCAGTAATTCGTGGTGTACTGTATGTACTTATGAAAATGGATTAATGTACAGTAGATTGTAGAAATTGTTAGAAGGTTGTGGGTTTGATTCCCAGGAAATTTTGAAGTTGAATGTGCCTGTCAATTGCCAAATTGTCATGCAATGTTGACATCTGTGGATGCTTAGGTCAAAGGTTCAAAATAACATAGACATGACAATTATTGCAAGATAAACTGGTGGATTTGATCCAACTATGCAGTGCTATTCATTTTGCTGCAGTATGGTTGTTATTCCAGCATGGATTGGATAAAAATAATAGCATGCATGCTTTCCTTATGAACTACGGCCTTGAGATTGTCGAGCTTCACCATTCATTGTAGCTAATAATGCCAAATCTGCTTAAAAACACTGAGTATTTGAATGGACTTTGTTAAAGCAGCTTGGAAATTAATTAGAGCTTCTGTCCCTAAGGAAATTTAGCCTTTTCACTTCAGTCTTCAGTCAGAACTCCACTCCAACACGAAGAATGAGAGGTTTGTTCTTTCACACAGACATGTAGGGAAGTCATAAAAAGCTCCAAACTTACTTCCCACAGCATTACTTTTGACACAAAAGACATTCTGTCAGGCTATAAAACCAGTTATAAGCAAACCTGTTCGGAATCAGCTGGCTTTTCTCACTTTTCGCCGCTGATTGTGGGAGGAAATCTGCAGTAGGGATAGAAAAAAACCTCTTTAAAGGTACTGAGAGTCCTATACTGCTGAAAGCAATGTCAAATCACTCAAAATATTCACTTTTTTCCTTATAAATACACACAATGTACTTTATGTAAAACTTTCAAAATGCAGTAGATTTTGTATTCTGCACACACACAGCAGTGAGTAGTGAACAAAAAGACACAAACCCTCACCTACAATCCCTGCCTTTAACAAGACTCAAAGTCGCAACTTTTGGATTACAAGCCTAACTCTCTAACCATTAGGCCATGACTGCCCAATAAAGCCCCCGTTTATGCAGAATTGCAACGTTCTCTGCATGTAGTGTGAGATCAGATTGTACTGTGAGTGGTTAGTGAATAATATTCATGCTTTTGTGCTAAATACCTGCATGCTAAAATATCTTAAACTGTTCGAGCCAGTGCTTTTCCGGTATGTTTGCTAGCTTGTGCCGCATTTTGTCACTGAAAAAAAAAAAAAAAATCGGACACATCTCTATCTTTGCTTTTTTTCAGGAGCAGTACATTTTAACCTCAAGGGAACTAATCAATAATGTATACGTTAGGCCTGCATTGCACTGTCACATCCACCATAATTGAACTTTTTAGCTGATGGAAAATGCATTACTATCAGTTTAGATTTATTTGTGCAGGTTTCTCCGGTCTGAGAGAGCAGCTCTGTGTGTGGACACATGCTCCACGGGGACCACCGAGGCTGTTTACAGCCAGCAAGTGTCGTTTCCTATTCGTCTCCTTCACTGCCGTGCTCCGTGTAAGTCACAGGATCTTTTTTTTTTTCAATAATTGACCTCAATCTCAGCGGAGGGGCTGGAGCAGAGGATTCAGGGGTCAACGCTGAAGTGAGCTACTTTGATGCGTGGATTGTTCACTCATGCTCATTACGTTTGTTTGAGTTTACCTCAAAAATGGTCTTCCTGATAATGCAGTTGCAGTTGTTTTCAGATACTCCATTGAATGATGACATGCATCTACAACTTTTTGAGAGAGAGAGAGAGAGAGAGAGAGAGAGAGAGAGACTCTGCAAGTGTGGCTTTGCCAAATAAATTAAAAACTATGTGAATGTGAAGAGGAGGTTACACAACTAAAACATGCAGGTACTGCAGAACAAGTAACATGTACCCACGGAAATCTGTCAAATAAAACATTTAAAATGTATGCTGTAATAGAGTGATTTCATGAGATATCAGAGTTGCATAATACAAAGTCAAAACTGCAGAATACAAAGATGCATTTAAAATTAACATTGAGAGGTAAAATAAGAGAGATGTTTATGACTGATGTTAAAAATAGATACACATAATTGTTAATTTGCAGCTAATAATGCAGTTGTAGCAATTATATTAAATAAAATTGCAATTATGAGATATGAGGTCAGCATTTTAAGAATGTTTTATTTTATTTTGTTATTTTTTTTAGAAACATTCTATTTGGCCAGCCACAATGCAAACAAATGTTTACATATGTAAACATGTTTTACCTTTTATTTTACTTAATCACAATTGTGAGATATGGAGTTAGAATTCCAAGAAATATATTGAATTCCAAGAAAGTGTATTTGACTTGATTTGTTTTGATTTAAGACAGAAACATGTTTCTATATGGCCAGCTATAATGCACATTGCTATGAAAACTTTTATTCTTTTTGCTATTTTATTTAATTGCACTTGTGAGATATGAAGTCAAAATTTCAGTAAATGTTTTCAGTTCCTATTTTATTTTATTTTGCTAGCCCTAATGCACATTGCTATGAAAGCAGCTGTCATTCTTATGTTTGGATGTTTTCAGCCAGAATTTAGTTCCTCCTGATTGACTTCAGCATATTTATATTCTTCAACATTTTCCCCACCTCTAAAAAGGGATTTTTCTCTTATTGTTGATAAAAGCACTTTACTCATTCTGCATGTAACTTGTAAGAAACCTTGGAAGGAAAAGGTCAATATCAATGTCATGCTGTAATAAATGAGAAAAGTCAATATTACCTCATGCCTGCTGTATCGATCACTTTCACAGATACCACCTCACCGCCTCCTCCCTCTCTTCCCACTGTCCGATACAGTCGCTCTGAATGGGTGCATGGACTCATTCCTGCATCATTCCATGCTGTTGAATGAATCGTGTTCTATGGCGTTCTCAAGCGTACATGAAGTTTGGAGGCACAGCCGGGTTCTTTGTTTTTGCTGCTGGTGTGCTTTATCTGCTGTAGCAGGGCTGAAGGTGCAGCACTGAGGAGACTGTTGTGCTTCTGTTTTGTTGGGGAACAGTTCTGTCTCCACAGTCTGAAACTTCGGCGCTGTGGCGTGATGTAAAATCCTCTGAGACTGCGAGTTGAATACAGCTAAAACCAACTCTATTACCCAGCAGCTTATGGATTTGAATAGTTGAATGCCTAGTAATTATATACGGAAAGTGGTGTGTGTCCCTGTCTCTGAGCCGATGTGTGTGTGTGTTGTGCTGCTTTCCATTCAAAGTCAAATGTGGGATATTCCTACTTGATATCTCAGACTTCTGAACACAAAGGTGTCCTGACATTTGCAAGATGACGGATAAGAAAAGCATACCATAATGCTGCTGTTGGCTTTGTAGATGGTGTACTGTGTAACAGTGGTTAAACAGTCCTTCGTAGTTATTATCTATACTAGTTTTAATGCATTTTATTTAAGAAAAGAGAGTGTTTATCCATAAAGGTTTTGTATGTAATTTTTTATTAATTTAGTAATTTTAACTGTACTAAAGCAGACAAATGTCATAATGTGTTTGTAATAATTTAGGAAACATGTTCACATGCTTGTTTCTCAAAAATACAGCCAGTTATTCTACTTTGAAATGTGAGTTTGGTTTTTGTTTGGTTCTGTGTGACTCCATCCACTGCCAATTTACCCAATATAATTTTGACACCACAGAAAACACAACGAATTGCAGCCAAACTGATCACATATTCTCCCCAAACTAAAAGCCTTGGCACCCATTTAAAAAGCTCTAAAAGGGATACAGTATTAAAACATTATTATAAATCAACTCATCAACTTAGTGTATAGGCATGTCCCCTTCCACTCTCAGTTGAGCTTGTTCCTGTTGCGTGTCAGGGACAGGAGAAACCACTCTTTTCCAATATTTTGATTTTGGACCACAGTACCCATTTTAACTGTTAGCTGCCAATATTACTGTGTAAGTGTGTTGTATATTTCACGGAGTGATTCCATTTTAAGGTTCGGTAACACTTTAGAATAAGGTTCCATTAGTTAAGGTTAGTTAACTACTTTTGTTAACATGAACTAATCAAGAACAATCCTTCTACAGCATTTATAAGTCTTAGTTCATGTTAATTTCAACATTTACTAATGCATTATTTAAATCAAAAGTTGTGCTTGTTAACATTAGTTAATGCACTGTGAATTACCATGAACTAACAATGAATAACTGTATTTTCATTAACTAACATTAACGAAGATTAATAAATACAGTAATAAATGTATTATTCATTGTTTGTTCATGTTAATTAATACATGAACTAACATTAACTAATGGAACCTTATTCTAAAGTGTTACCTAAGGTTCTTTTTTTTTTTTCTAGAAGTTAGAAGTCTGACTTTGGAACACCACACTAATGCATTTCCACATGTCTGCATGATCTGTCCATCACCTCACCGTAGCTCAGCCCTGAATCTGTCATTCACGGCGCCTGCATGCTTCTCGACTCCAAAAGAGCAGTCGCGGCCTTCTTGAACGTCAGTGTTAATGACAGTAAAATTGAGATGGATTCATGCAGAAAAGTCGGTCTGACTCACGATGAAAACCACTATGTAAATAATAATGTTTCAATGAATCAATTAAAGCACAAGGACACCAATATAACTTTTATATACATATTTCCTTAAATTAGAGCATGTTCATATTATTATTATTATTATTTTCTTTTTTTTTACAAGTCGATAAGGTTCAGCGTGAAAGTAAGCATCATAAAGGTTGGATTCTGTAGCGAGATTCAGCATGACTTGTGTTCATATCTTTGCACATTACCCCTGTGCCATTGCCCCATTCCTCACACTGCTAGGCTTCATCTGCGGAAGAATAAAATAAACATTATTGTTTTCCTGCCATGCTGGAACGGAGCCATTACTCTAAATAAACATTATATACACTACAGATGACGATAATGTCTTTCCCTCTGTTTCTCTTTCTCTCTCTCTTGCTCTCATTAAACTGTTTTACTTGTTTCTTAAAAAAGGCTTCAGAAACTCATATTGCATGTGTTTGTGTGTCTCTGTGTCAAAGAGTAGGTGTTGTTAGACGTTTAAAAAGCACTTTTGCTCCTGTGCTAGCACATACATTTATCGATTGCCCTAAAATCAGGTTTGGAAGTTAATGTTGGAGTAAATGCAAGTCAACTTCAAGTGTATTAACAGAGTGTTCAATTCTAATGGGCTCTGCACAACCTTTCCCTGACAGTTTATTGCCTCTGAATGCCGTGTCTGATTGCATTTCATGCGCTGCAAATGCATTAGTGGTGTACAGACTCATGGAGATCTTATACCTAGAGAGAGCTACCCTTTAGCATTCCTTTTGTCCATATCAGTGGCAGTTGCTCAACTGGCGCATACTTGGTTCAGAGATACATGAAATGCATGCTGACATTTTTACACATGGTTATTTTAACTATTTTATTTTTTTATTTGTATTTTTTTTTTTTTTTGATTGAGTGTCATCCAAGATTTTTTTTCCACCTGAAAACCATTTATTTTATTTTATTTTATTTTATTTTATTATTTTGAATTGGGGATTCACGCATATAAACATTTTGAAAGTTATCCCACTCCTCTATTACTACTATCATCGATCGCTTGAATTAAAGTGTCACGCTCCTTCTTTTTGAACATGATTTTTCTTCAGTGAGGGGGAGGAGAGAGCAGAATGTTTGATGGATTATGCTACAACAGTTATATTTATAGGCAGAGCATGTGTAAGGCTGGGTAAGGCTAAGGTGAATTCTCTCCTCATAAACAACAAAGCGCAGATGTACGTACAATGTAAATAAGAGATTCATTTCAAAGTATGCCCAGGTCCAATGAGTATAACGATAATGTTTTTTTCTTTTTTTTTTTTTTTTTTTTTCTTTTAAGAGAGCTTAAACTCACAATAGAACAAAGTTTGTGATAATGTCAATTTCTATATATAATTTATTCGCCGTTTGAATATTAATTATAAGCATTATATAATTATCAAAAAAAAAAAAAAAAAAAAATTGTAATCACATTAATTACAAATTCAATCCCATTTTTTTTTTTTTTCAGAGTACATGATACCCATGTCTGGTTCTTGCCTAAAAAGAGATGTTTATGATGTTTAATACATTTGGCTGCTTTTAGCCTTGGTTCACCCTCCACCTATGCTTATATTATTACTAATTGCACTAATCGGCCTTTAACTGTGAGCAGACAGAGTGTCAATCAATGCATTGGAGAATACAGTAAACATAAATGTGAAGAAACAAAGTTGTTTGTCAGATTTTCTTAACATGGAACCATATTTTTTTTAAATAAGCCCCAAAAACACAACCTGCGACTCTAGATTTTTTCACGCAACTTTAAAAAATAAAAAAATAAAAAAATAAATAAAAAAGAAGCCCAAAGTCACGTATAATACATGGACTTGGCAACTGTGCACGGGAGTCGACACAATGTTGGAAAGCTTTCAGTTCACTCAAGGCGGGTCTAAGGTAAGACGACCTGTCAATCAACTATCGTGGGAGTGGCCTGTGAAGATCTATGTCATTCTGACAGGAATATTAGATTTTAAAATAGTAGTAGTAGTAATAATAATAATAATAATAATAATAATAATAATAATAATAATAATAATAATAATAAAAAAAACACTGGGTGGATTTTTATCATTATAGGGTGGATGTGAACACACAGTTCCAACCAGTGTTGGGCAAGCTACTTGGAAAATGTAGTGAGCTAAGCTACCAGTTACTCTACAGTAAATGAAGTTTCACTACACTGAAGCTACCCCCCTGGGAAATGTAGCAAGCTAAGCTACATCAACAGTAGCTTGCTACATCTAAGCTACTTAAAATCTTTATGTTGAACACGTTTAATTACAAGTCAATGCTATCTCAGTGCTCAAAACTTTCAGTCAAACAGATAGGCAGGTGTAATTGTTTGGTTGAATAGTTTTTTGTGTTCCTTATCATTTTGGCAACAAAAACAATCAAAATACATTTAATTAACAATGTGCGCGCAAGTAAGTGTATGCACCTGTTGCATGGGCATGCTTAATATACTGTTGGCCTTTGCAGAACAAAATGCAAGACACAGTACAGTGCAAAAAAAAAAAAAAAAAAAAAAAAATGGCCACGCTGGCCCTTATGAAACAAAAATATATTGCAGTATATTGGAAAATATCATGTAATATATTAGGCATATATTCTTATATATATTTATTTTTTCCAATATAATGCAATATATTGAAAGTGGCAATCATTTGTATATTTTGCAATATATTATATAATATATGTGTCATCAATATAGTATTAAATGTATTCAAATATATAAAATATTAGAAAATAAAAATGAAAATAATATATTACAATATATTTAATATAAAATATATTTTCCTTTCGATAATTTTTACAAGCAGCATCTGAAAACATATTTTCTCTCTGTTATCTCGGTCAGTGTCATGTACTTGTCGAGGTACGGCCACGGCGACTCACTCCTCGGGATTAACTGTTCTCCGACCTCATCCTATGCCATCATTTCATCAAATAATTTTTTGCGTGACTGGCCAAGGAGTGGTACCATCCGGAGCAGAAGGTGGCGGTAATGCATCATAAAGATGGTTGGTTGCTATCCACCGTAAACCCGAACAAGATGAAGTAGCGCCGTCGCGTCACTACTGATCCAGGATCAGGGATCTTAGCAGTTGTATTTAGGGTGACCACCGGGACAGTCCCCAAATTTGAAGCTTTGTCCCGCGTCCCGCAAGTCATAAGCAGTGTCCCGAATTTTAATTTTGTCTTTGTCATTTTTTTTCATCGTCCTTTAAATTACAATTCTACAATAAAAAAAAGTTAATAAGAAAATACTGAACATGCGCAGTGCAGCCGTTATTATTGGTTCTAGTGGCTAGCCAGAGCGGGAAAATAAACTCTTGAGAAAAAAAAAACCCACACAGACACACACACACACACACACACACACACAAAAAAGGCAACAGAAAAATGGATCTATCCGGAGCTCCCGAGAAGAAAAAGCATCTGTGTTCGTATAATAAGGAATGGGAGAAAAAATATACATGGTTAAAACCAGTTACAGGTGACCCTAAGAAAGGAGATTGCAGTGTATGCCACTGAAGTTTCACCAATGCGTTCGTGGAGAGGGTGTTCCTCTTCAGGAACTCGAGCTGCGTCGAGAACGATTGGGGAAACGCGTCCAGCGTGACGTCTCTGAATAATATGTATAATCAGTCCAAAGGAAGGGCGAGACGTCATAGGCGGGTGACGTCAGAGACCAGGAAGCATAAAAGCAGGAGAGGCACAGCCGGCCCCAGCCTTGTGTCTTCAGCAAGCGCTCTGTGTGTGTGTCAGCCGCTATTTGTTTGTGAGTCTTATTTAGTGTCGTTTGTCCACTGATAAACTCCATTGTCAAAGCTTCAATCAAGAGAAGTTTTGGGCGAGAGCAGGCAGCGCTCAGGCTGTGTGTTTTTCCCTGCCAAAAAAAAAAAAAAAAAAAGGGTAGGGACACACGCAGCTCGTGTGTTGTCTGCTTGAGAGTGAAGCGCGCAGTGTCAGCTCTCGAGGGAGTTGACGGCTGCGATGCGAGCCTTTGCTTCACTCTCAGAAGGCTCTCTTTGAGGAGAGAGCTTTCACTGGCGTTTCTCGCGGTGTCAGTCCCGTTTTCGCCGAGGCAAAACGGTGGTTGTGCTCGCGGGACTCGCTTTCGGATCTGCTGGAAGGAATGTAAGACGGGCAAGTCCCTATCTTCTTTCTTAGCCACCAGATCCGGCGCCCGCTCTCGGTGGTCGGAAGCCCGCGTTTGCGGTACTTTCTCCCCGATGAGAGGGCGCGACGGCGCTGCCTGTCTTTCTCTGAGGAGATTGATGTGGATAGGCGTCGATGAGCTCGCCAGTCATACAAGCACCAGTCACACAAGCTCCAGTTACACAAGCATGTTATGCCTAATATTAACATAAGCAGCATTAATAAAGAGTGGAGCTCGCGCAGTCAGCTCTCGGGGGGCTGACTGTGCTTTTTCTCACTGTAAAGCGCTCCGCTCTCGCCGGGCACGCTCTGAGGAGTGTGTCCGTGCATGCGATCCTGCGGTCGCTGGTGCTGAGGCACGGCGGCGACCGCAATAGCAGGAATCGCACATGATCTGGCGAACGGGTTGGAGACGGTTCGTCCTATCTCCGCCCGTGTTCACTAGATCTAGAGCTCGTGCTCGAGGCCTGGAAACCAGCGCTGCGGTTCTTTCGCTCTCTGAGACAGCTCGCTGCTGCTGCTGCTGCATGCTCTCTCGCCGGGCACGCTCTGAGGAGTGTGTCCGTGCATGCGATCTTGCGGTCGCAGTCTCGCTGTTGCTGAGGCATGGCGGCGACCGCGATAGCAGGAATCGCACATGATCTGGCGAACGGGTTGGAGACGGCTCGTCCTATCTCCACCCGTGTTCACGATCTAGAGCTCATTCTCGAGGCTTGGAAACCAGCGCTGCAGTTTCTTCACCCTCTGAGACAGCTCGCTGCAGCATCCATATTTCTCTGAGGAGATTTATGTTATTTGTGTGACTGAGTAGCATAAAATAATATATATATATATAAAAAAAGACATGAGCGCTGCCGAGGCAACGCGTGTATTACATGGTTTCATTTTTATGTGATTTTTTCTACACCAGATCGCGTTGACTAGTCTGGTTGCTGACTACATTTAATTCTAAGGAATAAAATGACATATTTATCTGACTATGTGAAATTAGATGTACAGGGGCTCTAGGGATGTGATTTCTTTTGTGAGAACACGTGTGTACCGCTCTTCCTCTGAGGAGGTTGAGGCGGTCAGGGGCTGCTGGGCGGAGCAGTCCCAAAGTGTTCCAGCCCCACGTGCCGGGGGTGTCACTTTTGTACTCCGCAGACGCTAGAGTCAAAGTGGCGCTCCCAGGCCGAAGGCTTCTAGTGGAAAGCAGTTCTATGGACTGTTGTTTTCGCTGGATAGCCTTCATCATAACGTCCTGGCGCCTAGGACGTTTTGAGGGCCAGCTCCCTCTGGGGAAGAGTGGTGTACACCGCATTACACGGTGCCCGTCTCTCCTCAGTGCCCTCAGGAGATCATTCTGCCAACCCTGCCGTTGTTCCAGGGCGCAGCGATCTCCGGCGAGCGCTTCTCTCAGTTACCGCCCGGAAACGTAGCGGTGCTGAGAGGCTCGCTACCTCTACAGAGGTCTCTAGAGCAGCTAGTACGGTCATCCCCTGCCGGTCCACGGCTTCAAGGCACCGAGCTAGTGGCTCTAGGCGCACCAGAGGCCAGTCTCGCGAGACTGGTTCCCTTAGGAGGTCACATGGCGGTGTGGGAGCCCCTGCCAAGTGTACTTCACGTGGTCCTGCCCCGAGCAGGCTCTGGTCTAGTCTTCCTGACAGACGATATGAGTCTGAGGACCGTCGTTTTTAGGAGACTTCAGCTATGATAGTCCTGATGCTGTAGCTCAGGACCTCGGAGGGCAGGCCCCTCTGGGGAAGAGCGGTGTACACCGCATTACACGGTGCCCGTCTCTCCTCAGTGCCCTCGGGAGATCGATCTGCCAACCCTGCCGGTGTTCCAGGGCGCAGCGGTCTCCAGCGAGCGCTTCTCTCAGTTACCGCCCGGAAACGTAGCGGTGCTAAGAGGCTCGCGACCTCCTGGGAGGTTTCCAGAGCAGCTAGTTCGGCCGTCTCCTGCCGGTGCGCCGCTTCAGGGCACCGAGCTAATTGCTCTGATGCAACCAGAGATCAGTCTTGAGAGGCTGATTCCCTTAGTAGACTATATTGCAGTGTGAAAACTACTGCCAAATGTGTCTCAGTGGGTCCTGCACACTGTAGTGAGAGGCCACAGAATCCAGTTCTGGTGGGCCCCAAGCAGGCTCTGGTAATGGAACAGAAGTAGACTCTCTCTGAGGATGGAGACCATCAAGGTGGTCCCTCCTTGGGTTGCAGAGTCCGGATCCTACAGCCGGTACTTCACTGTTCCGAGGAAGGATGAGGTGTTGTGTCCTTTTCTAGATCTGTGCTTTGAACCTCTCAGTCAGGGGACTGAAGTTTAGCACGCCTGCACAGGCCAAGTCCGAGGACTCGTGTGTCACGATCTATCAAAGATGCACTTATCTCCATCCTTCTTCATCGGAAGTTCCTGAGGTTTGCTTTTGGGGGCAAAAGCCTACCAATAAGGATCTTCCACTGGCCTTGCACTCTCACCCCACACTTTCACGACTCAACCACATTGACGTTTGGTTGATATCAGCTCAATTTGAGCAGATGACGGTTCGGCACCGAGGTGTCGTTCTCCCTCACATGAAAGAGCTGGGGTTAAGACTTAACGCCAAGGAAAGTGTGCTTTCTCCAGTTCAGAGAACCACTTATCTTGGCATGGTGTGGGATTTGACCACGATGCAGGCACGTATGTCACCTGCTCGGATCGAGTCGATCCTCACTGCAGTTGCGAGAGTGTGAGAAGGCCGGTCACTCACTGTCAAGCAGTCACAGAGATTGCTGGGTCTGATGGCAGCTGCGTCCAACGTGAATACTATTGGCCTGCTGTACATGAGACCCCTACAGTGGTGGCTCAAGACCAAGGGGTTCTCCCTGAGGGGAAACCAACTTCGCATGCTAAAGGTCACGCGGCGCTGCCTACGTGCCTTGGAAATGTGGAGGAATCCTTGGTTCTTGTCCCAGGGCCTGGTGCTGGGAGCTCCTTGTCGCCGCGTGATGCTAGCGACGGATGCGTCCCTCACCCGCTGGGGTGTGGTCATGAGTGGCCACCCTGCCCGTGGTCTGTGGAGTGGTCGCCATCTGACATGGCACATCAACTGCCTGGAGATGCTGGCCGTGCTTCGTGCACTTCGTTAATTTCTCCCAGACCTAAGAGATCACCATGTGTTGGTGCGCACCGACCACACAGCGATGGTCTCTTACATCAACCACCAAGGAGGTCTGCACTCACCCCGTTTATACAACTAGCGTACCAGATCCTTGTGTGGGCCTAGGACGAATTCCTCTTGCTCAGAGCAGTTCACATTCCTGGGCATCTTAATATGGGAGCAGACATCCTGTTGAGCAGGGGCCGAGGCCCGGGGAATGGCGGCTTCACACTGAGGTGATGAAGCAGAGTTGGAAATGTTGGCCAGACTCGGGTGGATCTGTTTGCGACTCGAGAGACATCGCACTGTCCCCTCTGGCTTCCTCTGACTCATCCAGCTCCACTGGGGCTGGACGCCATGGTACACAACATGGCCGAGGCTTCATCTGTACATTTTCCCCCGATTGCTCTGCTCTCGGGAGTTCTGGAGAGAGTGTGCCGGGACGGAGTCCGGCTGCTGTTAGTAGCCCCGTTCTGGACGGGCCGGGTATGGTTCCTGGGCCTGATTTCTCTTTTTGATGGCACTCCATGGGAGGTTCCCGTCAGGAGAGATCTCCTCTCGCAGGCGGAGGGTGCGCCCCCGCATGGAGCTTAGAGGCTGTAGGTGTTGTCTCTGAGGAGGCACGACTCTTAGCTTCCGGTCTCGCAACCGAGGTTAAATGACCGTTCTCCAATCCAGAGCTCCCTCAATGAGGAAACTGTATGCCTTGAAGTGGAAGCTTTTCACTTCTTGGTGCGGAGACCGCCAGCTCGACCCAGTTAACTGCCCGGATGGTACAGTGCTGGAGTTCCTGCAGGCTCTCCGCAGGGTTGACCCACTCCACCTTGAAGGTCTACGTGGCGGCCATGGTGGCCTACCACGCCTCTCTCGGTGGCCAATCAGTGAGCAGAAACCCTCTGGTTACATGTTTCCTCCATGGTGCGCTGAGGCTGAGGCCTCCGACCAGAAGAAGCTTATGCTAAGCGGTGATCAGGATGCTGTCCTAAGCCTCGAGTCCTCTGATCTCCCCTCTCCTGGGGGTCAAGGCTCACTCCACTAGAAGTGTGGCGGCCTCCAAGGCCTTCCTAGCAGGTGTCTCTATGCGTGACATCTGCGAGGCTTCGGGGTGGTCCACGCCCTTGACCTTCGTAAGATTTTACGGACTAGATTTACGAGCCGCTCCAGGCCCCTCTGTTCTCTCGTCCTAGCTGTGCAGTTTCCCACACTGGCAGAGATTTGTAAGTCTGGCGGCGTGGGCATTCTCGTTCCCCAATCGTTCTCGACGCAGCTCGAGTTCCTGAAGAGGAACGTCTAAGGTTACGTATGTAACCCTGGTTCCTCGAAGGAACGAGACGCTGCGTCGCAGTGCCACACTTCCGGCATCTCTGGCTGGCGCTTGCTTCATCCTTTGAGGCTGGGGCCGGCTGTGCCTCTCCTGCTTTTATGCTTCCTGGTCTCTGACGTCACCCGCCTATGACGTCTCGCCCTTCCTTTGGACTGATTATACATATTATTCAGAGACGTCACGCTGGACGCGTTTCCCCAATCGTTCTCGACGCAGCGTCTCGTTCCTTCGAGGAACCAGGGTTACATACGTAACCTTAGACGTTTTCTCTCATGACTGCTGCGTGGACAGAGAAGGAACCGCGCAACTGTGGACCCCATAAAAAGTGAACTCCTGGTGAAAGTGAACTACAGCTACACCTGCCAGGAGTTCTACAGACACATAATGAATGAGAAGGCCCTACTCGAAGCTGCCAGATCAGACAAAAAATATTAATTCAAGATGCAATGAATCCGGTAAGAACGCATTTAATCTTTCTAGTCTTTCCTAATGGAATTTATGTGCTTATTTGGAAATGTGCTTTGTAGCGACTGGATTATAATTTTCACTTAATTATTTGAATTGAATAGACATGTGCTGTTAAAATAAATTTTTACTGATATTACTATTAAATATTATTATTAGTGACGTTCACAGCGCCGGTCAGCGCCGTCATTAACATTTTTATAAACCCTTTTAGCAATTTAAAACATGTTAACATTACTGCAAAAAGATATCTAATAAAAGAAATCTATATTTATTCACCTAGTATTATAATAGTAATTTCTCTCCCTCGTGTCCCGCATTGTCCCGCAAAATCAGGTCTGCTGACCTGCAACAGAGCAATAGCCCGGTGGTCACCTTAGTTGTATTTCCCGATTTGAGTTTGAGCTTCAGAAATGATTGCGAAAATGTAACTTGTTCGGAAGCTACCGCACTACTTGGTACAAAAAAGAGCTTCGCTACTGAAAAGCTATTTGATTCAGAAAGTAGCGAAGCTACGACCAAGCTACTGAGAAATGTAGTTAAACTAGTAGCTTCTCTGCTTGTAGCGACGCTACCACCCAACACTGGTTCCAACACACATTTATGTTCAAACAACTTGTAAAGTGAATTTTGCATTTGTTGATCCCTTTATGAAACTCTGTTGACAAGCTAAAACAAGATATACAATACATAATAACATTCTGTGTTTGTGCTCAGGCATTAGTTCAAATATGGCAGAAGCTATCTGCTTTTCAAACCTTCTTGGTTCTGAAATATTATTATTATTATTATTATTATTATTATTGTAAATCATCTCAGTTTTATGAGAAATAGTGTAGTGTAGCTCTAAATATCATCAGGTAGTGCAATGAGCTTTGAGTCTCTCTGTTTAAGCAAGGGAAAACAAATGAAAACAGACTGCACCTGGCGACCAGAATGGAGTAATTGTAAAGTGTTGTAAAGAAAGTACGTCACTCACATGTGTCAGGCCTGACCTTCTGCGGATACAGCTGCAGCACTCAAGCTCCATTCTGTTTACTCGGCTAAGCTGTTTGCATCAGTAGCAGACATTGTGGCTGATTTTCTGCAGAAACCACGCTGCACCGTGCCAAATTGCTCCAATAAATTCAATGTCGCAGCTAAATAATAGATTTCCATTACAGTCAAAGGAGCATTTTTTTTCCTTTTGGAGGTCTTAAATACACCAAAATCGACAGTGGCAATGTCAGGGTGACACTGAAGAAGCCCAAATTCAAAGGCATTAAGATAATTCATTGCTCTATTTTCTAATTTACCAAAATTATCGACAGGCAATAAGGAGTTTGTATGTACTCTAAAGGAATTATTTCATTATTTAATCTAAAATAGAGTGTTTCTTCAGAAAGAAAAAAGAGGTGATGAATTAAAAGGATGAGAGATACGAGAAAGGGGATGAGTGGAAGATAAAATCCATGCTTTTAGCACGTTTCCAAGCAGTTCTTTCTTCAAGTGTCCTTTTGCATGTCAGCGATATGTCAAAAGGAAGTTCTTTTAGATTCTAATTGTTGTCTATTTTGAGTTAAAGAGTGTGAGGTCACTGTGTCGTTCTTTCCTGTATCATTACAAGTGATCAAATCAAATGCAAGACCGTTCTTCCAGCTCTCCTGCTGTCAGCATGAGTGGTTTGTAAAGCACAGCTCTGAGATTGCAGCCTGACACCATCAGAAGTGATTCTTATCCTTTTTTTTTTAGTTAAGCGCTGACGAGTCGTAGACACATCAGGGACTCACGTTACCTCAATGTCTCTCCATGCTTGTCAGAGACGCTGAGATAGGATCTTGTTAAAAGTGGGCCATCCGAGGTGCATCTTCACAACAATCTCGCTCGAGTGGATTTCACTTGAGTACATAATATGATGCTTAAAAGGCAATACTGATGTGACATCTGTCTGAAGACGTTCTACCTTGGGCAAAGTGATTAAATAAAAAAAAAAAAAGGATCTTTGGTTAAACGGGCGTTATGGTCTCTTCAAAGCTCTTTGCCCAATTTGTGGCCATTTTAATGTTGGCAGAGCTTGTTGCTTTGTACTCTTTAAAGAGTTTAAATGCTGTTCATGTTTTTCTTCCATCTTGTTTGGATTTTTATGCCAACACAGCCCATGCAAGAACATGCAGGGACATTGTAGAGCTGTTGCTACGTTTACATGCACCAAAATAATCCGTTTGTAATCGGATTGATGGCTCAATTGGATTGGAAAGCATTCATGTGAATACCTAAATCGATCCGATTGAACTGGATCCCAATTACAATATGACTGGATTGGGGTGGTGTAAACCTGAAATAATCCCATTAGCAGAAAAAAAAGAAAGAAAGAAAATTAAGCATGTAAATGCTATTTTCTCAGTCAGTTTCAAAATATATTACGCAGATGCACAGTGACATCATGCATATATACAATTATGATAACAGTAGCTCCAGTGATATTATTGTAATGGTTTTCGCCAGTTCTGAATGAATGGATTCCAGTTGAAAAAAAAATAAAAAATAATTTATGTAAACGTACCTGATGTGGCTCAGAAAATTTGGTCTAGGAAGAACTGGTTGAGAAATGTTTGAGTCTATATTGAGATTTGGTATGTAGATGCAGATTGAGATGCTATAGATATCTTTTGAACATCTAAAGTATATGACCAGAGTCTAAGAAGCAGGAGACTTCAGCCAAAGCACATTTACACTCCATTTAAAGTCATTGCTGTCTAGGAAAAGCAGTCAAGGTTTGAAAGAGATCTCGACTGTCATTTTTCTTTCCTTTAGGCTCAGCCCGAATACTGTTTGCCACTGTGCGATTTACATCTCACAGACGTTTTCCCACAATACTTTCATCCTACATGATCGATACATACACGGAGGCTTTTTAAGCTACATGGATACATATCACGGACAATAAATGGAGCTCTGTGATTCAATGGCAGAGGGAATCTTTCACTCGCTTGGTGATTGACAGCTCACAGAGCAAGCTAAACCTCACAGATCTCTTCTCAGCCGGATCGGCGTTCCGACAGGAGTGCACAGTCTTTTCATGGATCTGAGAAAATTCCCACAAAGGACACTGGTGTACACGCTCGGGCTCCTCCCTGCTTTGCATGCCTCCCTTTGAAAGTGTGACAGCTACATCACTGCAAGTCCAAAACGTGAAAGTGCCTTCGCCTCTCTCCCTTTTCCACTCATTTTGAGAGACAGGAAAATTCAAAGTCCCAAAGACACTGCACACAGGAAGTAAAGATTCGTTCCTGATTAAAGTCAACATGGAATCAAAATCAGCATGATATGTGTTTTCGAAATTCATGCTATTGATCTTATTGTGAATGATTCATCCATGCATATGTTTTATTCATTTATTCACTCATTAAAATGTCATAACCGGATCTTCTGGTGATGTATGCTTGGCTTCTCACCGGCTTCCCAGTGAACAGCAACTGGAAAGAAACCAAAAGTCATCACTCTACACTTTTTCTTTTATGTGTTTATCTATCTATTGAATTTTTTAAACAAACTCACTCTGTCTCTCTAGCCACTTTTTGATTATTTTGTTATTTCTTTACCAAAATTGCCTTTTCTCATATGATATCACCAAGTATTTGCTCATATAGACATCCCTTTAAGCAATTTAATCAGTTCTAGGTTAATGTAATAGCCTCACATTATTTCTCCTCATTAAATATCCTGTTTCACTCTGAAATCTGCATGTAATGGGAAAAAAAAGGTTTGAATTTCAATGACATTTTGTGTTGATTTTAGCGTCCTCGTCTAAGGGCTACACACTGGTTGGAACAAATATACACATGATCTCTTTGGAATAAATGAACACATTAATAATTGACGAGCAGTGGAATAATCAGACCTCGATGATGGCAGAGAGAGAAAGAGAGAGTAAATGCTTTGTGAAACTTAAAGATCCATCCTACATTTCACTGCCTTGCATATCTTGTTACTCTCTGAAATAAGTCAGATTACAGAATAAAAAAAAAAAGATTTTAATTAGAGATATATAGGTCAGAAATCATCTCTGGCTGTTGATGTGGTGTAAGTGTGATTCTGCAGATGTAATGACGTGTGTTTATGATCTTGCGTGTTTAAATGGCGGCAGTAATTCTGTAATTATCCCCTGCTTACATTTTCGTCTTCATTTTCTTCTCATCTGCCCCTCCTTCCCTTCCTGGCAGAACCTCTCTTCTCCCTTCTCGTCAGAGCCGTCTATGACCGCATTAATACACAAACAAACCCTCCGGTTTCTAGCAGTGTTCTGGAGCACCGCCCCTCCCTGTTCCTGTGGTGGCTGAGCGATGCATGCCGCCTCGTGTCCTTAACGTGGCATCTCCCTTGTTCCCTTTGCAATCACAGGAAGCAACAACAACAGCGGCGGCTGAGTAAAATGGCTAACGCTGCACTAACACTGATCACTGAATTTACTTTAAAGGCACCTTTTTATTTGTGACTCACGCAATGTGCTCCCAGCCACATGTAATGTAGCATCCCTCCTCTCCATTCATCTCCGAGGCAACGGCAAGCGCATATGTGATGGGAATGCAGAGTGCTGATGTGAATACAGCACTGTGTCTGAGTGTGTGGTAGAGAGCAGTGGAGCAAGAAAGAAAGAGAGAGAGCGAGACCGTGTGTAAGTGTGTGGTAAACAGAATACAGTAGCTTCTATCGAAAGAAGCGTGTCTGTGGTTTTCTTGCAGTCGATGAAGCACAACGCACTTGAGCCGTCACACGATTGCATCACACTGATCATTTAAAGCATAATGTCTGCACATGCACGCTATACAGAAATCATATCCATGCATAGTGATCGTATATCAGTGCAGAGAGCTCTTGCTATCCAACAAGTTGACTTACAAAACAGTATGATGGTGTTAAGATGCGGTCACATTAGTGAAATTTTGTGACAAAAGGGTCTGTTGTCAGTAGTGTTGTGATTTATGAACCGTAGCTCACAAAAGTCACTTTCAAAACAAGTAGATTTCTGTTGGTAAACATGGCAAATCCGCATGACCAAATCTGTATGGGAAAGATTCAGAAACAATTCCAGATTTCAACAAAAAAAAAAAAAAAACAGGAATTCGCTCATGAAAATTCACAGAACAATGACAATAACATGCACTGACAAGTGAAATGTAGTTTAAAAATTATTCAAATACACACACAAACACACACACACACACAAGGGATTGCAGTGTAAATTTCAATATAATATAAGTATATTTCAAAATACCATAGTATTACCATGTTTCACAGTACCACTTAGTACTTCTTTATAAAGACATTGCTTTTTTCCGTTCCATTGTACCACCATACTACAATAGGTAGCACTTTATTTTACAGTCCTGTTCCTCGTGTACATACTATGTACTTATTATAGTAGTTACAATAACTATGTAATAACTAGGTACTAACCCTGAACCTACCCCTAAACCTAACCCTACCCCATGTAGTTACCTTGTATTAGCAGAACATTCTTAATGTTACTATAAGTACATATTAGTACACGTACTGTAAAATAAAGTGCAACCCAATACTTGTAACACTGCAGTATTTCTTAGGCACGGGATACACTTAAGCGGCGGTCGGGCTTGTTTGTTTGGTGTGTTCCACTCGTCGGCTCTCGTCGGGCTTACATTGGCGGCAGACTGCCCGATTCAACACGTTGAACAGCTCGTTCAACATGCGCAGAACCCACGTGTTAGTTTCCTGTCGGCTGTAATCTGTGCGGTGTGTTCCAGCGCAGCTTTTTGCTGCGACGCTACATATTCATATGAATATTGTATTATATTTCAGAATACTGTGATATTGCCATCTGATTTCATCACTATTCCAAAGTACCACCACAGTACTCTTTAGGCAACTGTTTAGACAACTCGTTTTTTGAGAAGTACCTTTAAAACTGGATTAATCTGCAGTTCTGCAGGATTAGGCAGAAGATGATTGATGCGATGTGAGGAGCGTTCCTCTGCTTCCTCTTTAGTGGATTCGTTTTAATGACTGCAGTTTTACAGTCGTTTGGAGCGTACATCCGTCCCCAGTCTGAGGACCTCTAACATGGCACGGGTGACTGTATTCACCATTAAACGCACATCATGGGGCGATCACAGGGATGGAAATTGCAAGTCTGGGCAATGGTAAGCCTCTGCTAATGATGATATGCACTCCGTCTCTCCGTGTGTCTCCAGGTCTGTCGTGGACTGGGGTCCCCTGACCTCCATTAAAGCTCAGTGTGAGCTTCAATTCTTCCTCCCAGCATTCTGTCTCCTTGTCTCACTCCTCGCTCGCCCAATGACTGATAGCTTTGCTGCCGTTTCTCCTGCACTAATTAGCTATAGATTTACTCTTTATTCGGTAATGCTGTGACAACTGTTTTTCTTTCTTTTCCTTTTTACCCCTTTATAGCCCTTTACTTTGTAGCCATCTATTTGTTCTCTCCCTCTCTCTCACTTTCTCTTTCTTGCTCTGTTCCAAACCCACCGTGCTGCTAACTAGATCATGCTGTATTTGCGCTTCTGACGTGACGTGAATATCTTTTTTTTGGCTGAACTCCAAGGCAGGATTGAAAATATCCCAGAAGGCCTTGCAAACAAGTAAATGCCAGATGAGGTGAGAAAAATGTTGACTGTAAATGCACTTATATTTCATTTAGTGCCAAAAAGTGTTGATAAAAAGGCCCTTTTCCCCCTCTTTTTTAGCGGTTTGCTTAGCCTTGAAACATTGCAGTTAATATTTTTAAATAGTATTGATGAATCAAATTGATGAAAAGTGACACATTATTTTAGAATTATACAATTATTATTATTATTATTATTATTATTATTTCAAATGCTCTTTTGAACTTTATATTCATCAAAGAATCCTGAAAAAAAGTGTTTTTTTTTTTGTTTCTTTGTTTTTTTTTTTTTTTTTTTTCACAAAGATATGAAGCAGCACAACTATGCAACATTAATAATCAGAAGAAGTGTTTATTAAATCCAGATCAGAATTTTAGAATGATTTCTGAAGGATCATGTGACACTGAAGACTGAAGACTTCAGCTTTGCATCACAGGGATAAATTACATTTTAAAATATATAAAAACTATATTTAAATTATATTCACATTTTAATATTTTTTCCCCATAATATTACTGTTTTACTTTAATTTTGATCAAATAAATGTAGTCTTGCTGAACATAAGAAGGTGAGCTTAACTTAATCCAGTCTCATATAGTAGTTTATTCTGTTGGCCTGGTTTTAGATGGATTTTAGACTGGCCAGGGTGGGAAACCATCTTACCAACCAGTAAAACCATTTTAACACCATGCAAACACAATTTAAGAAATGCATAAACCAGTTAAGACCAGCAACCCAGCTGAGTTTGGTTAATGTTGTTTTTCCCCAGGTATGCTAGAAGGCATCTGCCGATCTAAGATTTAGGAACAGAACACTTTCTCTCATTCTATCTCTCTCATTCTATCTCACAAATGAGGATGGCTTGATGCTGAACACTGACTGCCTCTCAATGAAAGTAAGAGATTTTCACCATCTTTCTCCCAGACCCCCAATCCATCACTCTCTCCCCACCTGCAGGTGCCTTTGAGCAGGGGCATTCTTCTGGAGGCTGCCCCTCACCAGCCACAGCCTCCAGCTCCTCCAGACACTCTCATAATTCATCCGCCTGTGATCGATGCTGCTGAATCTCAGGCTGTGCTTAGAGAGAGCGGCTGGGAAGAGCAGCCTGTGGTGTTTGGGTATATTTTCATATCCCTGTGAGCTCATATGGAACTTCACTTCATGCTATGTCACTGTCCTTGGGAATTCAGTGTTGATGAGCTCATCCAAAAGATTCATCTTGTTTTGGTCTCGTTTTAGGATCCAGCAAGCACACACATACATCACCAAAACTGAGATGCATCGCAATCTATTTTGAGTCATTTTGATTTACATATAGCTGAAATGGAACATTTTGGTATAAACAGCTAAATCACAGTCTAATTTTCCATCTGATAAGTAATTATTATTATTATTATTATTGAAATGCAAATAAATTAGTAATTAATAGAGCATATTTGTGTTTATTTTAAGGGTATGTTTATCTACAGCAATTGTACTAAAAACAACAGCAACAACAAAAATAATAATAATAATAATTTCCATTTTCCAAACCGGGTTTGTCAATTTTTGTTTTTATTTAAACATCTGATAATATTCATAAAAAGAGGCAATTCACTTACAGTTATGTTGTAAAAATGTCTGACAGGAAAGCATCACGTTCTGTATTAAGTGTCAGTGTAAAAAATAATTTAATAAATACGTTACTTACTCTAACTGTTTGTTAGAGCAAATCTGTGCATGTTCTCAAGTTTATGTATGAATGTCTAGGCAACTTGCTACATGTGCTTTCTGGCATTTTTACCATAATATGTGATGTCATTAACCTTTCCTAACAATGTTGATTAGCCCAACTGAATGTTTTGAGCAGATAGGTGCTTATTTTCTAGCTTTTGGATGCCTAGCTCATTAGCTGATCTGCAAAATATGCGAAGCACGTTCCAGATTTACTTTCAAACATGCTAATCTTCTCTGGCCACCGCTAGCGATAATGTGCTTCTTAGTGTCTCATTGGTTCAGTTTAACCATAGTGGAGGTCTCATTTTATGCTGACAGACCAAGTACAGGGAGAAATATATACACACAATCATCCGCTGTTGATATAGCCACCGGTGCGTTCGGTCTGTGTCTGTGATTGTTTAGACTAGCTGGTGGGCAGCTAGCAGAACAGTCCATCTGCGTGTTTTTGCAGATGCACAAATGTGTGTCTACGATGGTTCGGTATCGCTCCAAGGCAGCGAAGATGGCTGCCCATTCTCTGTTTCTTCCTAGCAGGTAATGATTTGAAACAGCATCTGCGGAGGGGGGCATGAAGATAGAAGGGGCAGGCTGTAATTGAATGCAAACCGCTCTACTGCAGTGGCCTGAGAAAACACCATTATCCATTCTGTTATCCCAAAGGCTACTGTTTCTCCCGCCTTTACGTCCGGAAGATGGGCAAACAGTAGTCCCTCAAAGTGAATTGCTTTCTCTATGCTCTCCTGTTTCCTTCCCCCATCTTTTATTATTATATATTTTTATTAATTTATTTCAAGGCCATATTTCAAATGCCGGGCTCTTACTTGCAATGCATAGACACTTAATGGAAAACCAGTCTTAAAAAATAGGAAGATACATTAATTTAAATGTTTTTATAACATTATCATTATTTTATATGTATCAATACTTAAATATTTAGTTTGGTTTAAGTTTTGTGTATCAGTCAGTATTGGATAGTGCGCGTATATATACACATACATACATACAAAAATAATACTAGATTATGAAAAAAATGAAAAATATATAAAGTTTTAGCTTACAGAAACTTTGACTAGTATGTTAGGGGGAAAAAATGACATACAGTACCATTGTACAATATGGCCGTTAAGGTAAACACTGGAAAGCATTGTTGTGACATGAGATCATGTCAAGTTCACCAGCTAATGGAGGAAAATTGTCTTCCAGTGATGCCAGGCCTTCTCGGTTGATAACTGGAAGTCAGAGAGCAAAACAGTGTGTCAGGAAATATAACATGGTATTATCTTTCAACTCAATGCTAAACGTGGATGGCTATCGTCTCCCGAAAAGCTTTTCCACCGCTGTGATACGACAGAGTGCTGGTGCCCATGCCACCCTAGATTCTTTGGATTGTCACTCTCATATTTTCTCGCTCACTGTCACACTTCCACCAAAACCTTTGTCAGTCTAAAACAAAAAATAAAAAACATGACACCACTTCTGGTTTTCATGTGACAAGGCATACAAAAGGACTGCATGGCAAAAAACTCAAAGAAAAAATCTCTCTTCATCTTTGTCTGTCAGATTTTTTTCACCCAGCTACCTACAGTACATCAGATACTATAATGTTGTAGTGAACATTGTTTTTTTGTTGGATGATAAAGCTATGATAAAGCATTTATCGTTGTTGGTTGCTGTCCATGTACAGATATTAGCCTCTGGTTCTCTCTCTCTTTCTTTCTTTCTTTCTGTCTCTCTATTCACAATCTGTGAACACATTTATTCCCTCTTTCAAGTTTCTGACTTGTTGAATGTGGCCTTTAACAGCCATCTCAGTCTGACAGCTGGTCAGTTAGAAATACTGCAATTGCTACACGTCCAGGCTTTTAAAGGAAAGTCTCTCTCTTTTTCTCTTTCCGTCTCACCCCTCCATTCGTACACCTTTTTTTTTTTATTCTGAATGCCAACGTGCCCCCCCTCTCCTCCATCCGTCAGCATGCCTCTCTGTAATAGGCTTGTCTCCATCACAAAAGGTGGACTTGACATTTGCTGGTGGATGTCAATGGCTGCTGGAAGCTTGACGGACAGCGTGGCCCGAATGTGCGCCTGGGCGCTCAGCGCTGGCTAATTAGCTGTTATGGAGGAAGTGCCGGTTAATTTAGGCTGGGGCCTTATCGAGAGAGCCCACCTTTCCTCCCTCCGCCGTGCTGGCGTGACGCAGGGCAGCCGCAGCCTTCAATTCCATGACAATAGTCAGCCCTGTTATCTGGCCTTGAAAGAGCTTGTGCACTGCGATAATCAGCTCGAAGGAGAGATGGAGGAAGCAGGAGATTGTTGAGGCAAAGAGAATCGGAGGATGGGGAGGGGTTTTATAAGATTTAGTTTAAAGAGGAATCATAGATCTCCTTTCATGTGTGCAGAAAAAGAGTAGAATGTGGCCGTGCATGAAGAAAATGGGTATCAGGTGGTTTCATGATGTATTACTAATGCATTCAATGAATAGTTCGTGCAAAAATGAGAATGTATTGCCTTATTTACTCACTCTTGTGTTGTTCCAAAACTGTACATAGAAGATGACACACTCAAGAATCTTCATGTGGCTATTTTCCTTTCAACATTTATAGTAATAATGCCTGTCAAGTCCCAAAACATGAGCATTATATTTGAAGTCTCACCAAAGTAGACCGAAAATTTAGCCGTTTATTCATGTAAGATCTTCCCCTCCATTGATGCTCTTACATCTCAAATTTAGTGTATTTGAACCTATATTTTGGACCCTCTGGAGCTGTAAACATAGACATGTCCATTGTGAAAATGAGCCGCATTAACAATCTTCAGAAAATTCTCCTATAGCATTCCAGGAAAAAAAGAAAATAATAATAATAATAATAAAAAATAAAAAATAAAATAGAAGGCTTGGAACAACAAGAAGGTGAGTAAATAATAAAGCCATTCAATTGGAGATGTCCTCAAATGAAAAAAAAAAGTTTCAGAATTAGCTTAATGTAAGACAATAGCAGCCTATAGCATGTCCTCGTTTAGAAAGCTAGGTACACACGTCTGTAAGGGAGCTTCGCAGGGGTTACAGGCGAGGAACTGCACTGAATAATTAAATGGCAGGGCTGAGCATTCTGGTAGCCTTTGATAAATTTTGGAAGGATAGAGAAAGAGAGTAAAATGAAAAGGGAGCACCATGAAAGAAAAGACAGTACAGCAAAGAGATCAGACGGAAGAGAGGAGAGACAAAAAGGAGGGGTGCTGCATAGAGAACGTGTTCCACGCTCTTTTGCTTTGTTAAAAGCTTGATTCAGCAGTGTGGTTCCTTGCCCGTCCGCAGCCATGTGGAGCCTGCAGTTCAGCATATTTTACAACACAAACCCAAAGGGAGAAGATGGAAGAGGTGTGTGTGTGTGTGTGTGTGTGTGTGCAGGGAGAGGAATTTGGAACAAATTTAAGTGACACAGGTAACACCAGAAATAACAGGGTACACTCTGACTTTTCATCTTTTTCATTATTTATTTAATTTTCATTAAATTTATTTAAGACGGCAGGGGAATGTGATGCTTTTTTCTCGCGCTCCATTCAGGTTGAAATCAATCACCGTCCACACTTGTCGACGGTCCTCACAGCGAGAACATCGGATTATATATAGCTTGTGTCTTTCACATGATCCGTGCCTGGCGGACCCTAAAGAACCGATACGTGTCGCTATTAGGTAGACCAGCATCATGCCTGTCTCAAGATCCCCAAGTGGGTTTGCTCTCAAAGTCAAAAGCGCTGAGTCATAAGAACTGGAAAGTCAGTGGGGACTGAGCTTTGGCAGACCTGTCTTACCTTCTCTTCTTCTGATATGGGCAGAGTGCCATCTTTCTTTCTCTATCTAACTCTTTTCATTTCTCCTCTGGGCCTCGGTGTTCCATTCAGTTGGTTAGTGTGTGCTAAAATGAGCTAGCTCCCATAGCTGTGAGAGATCAAACTAACTTGGTGACACACACACCATAGTTTTAAAAATAAAATAAAATAAAATAACGTATAGGTATTGTCTTTGAGTAAATATTTATTGAAAGTATTGTGAAGTGAGGCCAAGTATGGAGGCCCATACTTAGAATTTGTGCTCTGCATTTAACCCATCCAAGTGCACACACACACACACACACACACCAGGAGCAGTGGGCAGCCATATTGCTGGAGCGCCCGGGGAGCAGTTGGGGGTTAGGGTGCCTTGCTCATGGGTCTCACCTCAGTCGTGGTAGTGTGGGTGAAAAAGAGCAATGTACATTCACTCCCCCAACCTACAATCCCTGCCAGACCTGAGACTCGAGCCCACATCCTTCAGGTTACAAGTCCAACTCTCCATCCATTAGGCCAGGACTGCCTGACCTGGCTATCTAAAAGGGGTTGTGTTTACAAATGTTTTTTGCATGAATGTGCAAGTGCTATTGTACATGCCTCAAGCAAGCTTTGGCACAATATTTGCCTGGTTTTATCTTCTGTGGGCCAGTAGGATAAAATTTTCCCATGCTTGACAGTGTAATTCCAGCTTCATTTATCCTTTTCTGTTCCTCCCTTGAGCTAAGGATGGATCAATATATCTCTCTTTATCCTGGGGCCACACAACACCTGGCAGTCTCCTTACCTAACTGAAACCAATCCCTCATCCCAGTAACCCAAAAAAGTTTAGTGAGCCTAGCACTGGGAAATCTATTATCCCAGAAATGGTCTCTCCCTGGGCTTGACCATGCACATTTGCCTGCCCACATGCCTGGAAAGAAAAGCTCATCAGAAATTCCTGCACTTAACACGCACTGTCCGCCCCCATGAGACATGAGACAATTGCGTTAAATGGAGCATTGCTTGGGATTCTTGTTAATTGAATTGTCACATCCTGCTTCCATTGATGGTGGCCAGACAGTTTCATTTTCATTCTGAATTTTTGAAGCTTTTACTGTGAACATTTTGTGAAAAAGCAGAAACAGCCATTGCTTCATTTCTGGAAAATATAGACAATATTTTAAACAAGAACTTCACCGCCCTCTGAATTAATCTCTAAAATTAGAGGCAAACACTTTCTAATTAGATCTGCATGAAAGGAATTGGCTGGCTACTTATTTCTTTGTAACGTACCAACCAAAAAACCCAACCCCTCGAAAACCGTTACAGTCACCCAATCCCCTATCATTGTAGATCTGTTCAGCTTTGTCCTTCAAATGACTCTTCAAACATGAGCCTCATCCATTATCCAAGCGGCAGACTCAGGGATAGGGAGGCATCCTGACTCAGTAACCCTTAAGGTCTGGAGGTAATCAGCTGCATGGGCCACAATGTGACCTGCGGTGTGTATCTGCAGCCGTTGAAGGCAAGCACAGCTATTGATTTTAGCACTGTATCTTTTATTGGAGTATTGTCTGTGATGTGTGAGATGTTTGACAATTTAATGGAAAAAGGTTGAGTAGGGAGGGCAGCCCGGTGAATAGCAAAAGGTGTACGGGAACTAATATATCATTGTCGGCCATATCCTGTGGAATTTCACAGCATGGTGCACCACTTTCTGACATTTTTACACCATACACACACTGTATCCAGCGCCCAATCTATCATTTCAGCAAAACACTGTTGTGTAATATTTGAAATAATTAAATAAATTGTTGAAGAGAGACCGCAAGCCCCTTTAGGGAGCTCAACAAGGCAGGGGGAGGCACAAAGCAGTGCTGACTAGAGAAAAAAAAAAGGATTGAAAGGTGAGGAAGTTTGTGAGTGAGAGTTCAGTGCTACATCAAAGCTGAAGCCTCCATAAAGAGCAAGGATGACTTCCGGCTATTGATTCCTTCCTCTCTCGAGGTCAGGTGAAATGTGTTTTGGCATTCACTTCTTTTCTTTCGTTTTGTTTCCTGGGTGCTTTTTTTTCTGTGTTATTACGAGCTCAGGCTCTCTGAGGACATTGCTGGCTTTTGGTCGGTAACAAGCTCAACTCGATTGTAGTTGTTTTCAAGGATCAGAACTCCAAATTGCTTGGCAGAGCTCCTCCTGGCTGGCTAATGTGTGCTAGCCCACCTTACACTCCCTAAGCTTTTCATAATCATTTTAGGGTAGTCACTTTTAATCTCATCATACAGTATCTACTCGGCCGCAGAGGAAGGCGAGCAGGTCTGAGGGGCTGAGGGGTTGCGGGTCAGATGCTTGTAGTAGTAGTGTCCTGTTACACACTTTAGCTGCCTACCTAGACATGTAATCAATACATGCACTTCCTTGAATGTCACTTTGTTATGAAAGCCTCTGCCGGGAATACAAATGTGAATGTGAAATGCATCGTTCTAAGAATTTGTTTTATTTTCTTACACCACCACACACTCCAGTGTTTATGTTTTGTGAGAGTGAGAGATATCTTTTGTTTTCTAGTTTCTTCTCCTTTTGTGTCATCTTATAATTTGTAATTAAATTTTGTCTCTTCACATCTCATCTGATATTATTTTATCTTATCTCTTCACTAAATTTTCCAACCTCTCACCTTCACAATCCATTCATCCATCCATCCCTCACTCCCTCCATCCCTCGCTTCTTCCATCCATCCATCCGTCCGTCCGTCCGTCCGTCCGTCCGTCCATCTATCCATCTATCTATCTATCTATCTATCTATCTATCTATCTATCTATCTATCTATCTATCTATCTATCTATCTATCTATCTATCTATCTATCTATCTATCTATCTATCATCTCCATTCCTCCATCCCTCACTCCATAGATTCCTTCCTCCATCTATTCTTCCATCTATCCTTGATCCTTCACTCCATCCATTCCTCCCTTCATCTATCCTTAAATCCATCCCTCACTCTATCATTCCTCACTCCTTCCATCCCTCATCTATCTATCTATCTATCTATCTATCTATCTATCTATCTATCTATCTATCTATCTATCTATCTATTTATCTATCTATCTATCTATCTATCTATCTATCTATCTATCTATCTATCTATCTATCTATCTATCTATCTATCTATCTATCTATCCCTCACTCAATAGATTGCTTCCTCCATCTATCCTTTCATCTACCCTCACTCCATCCATCATCCCTCCATCTATCTATGCTTCTCTCAAACCCTCCATCCCTCACTTCTTTCATTCATCCATCCATCACTCTATCCATCCCTCACTCCCTCCATTACCTCACTTCTTCTGTCCATCCATCCATCCACCCATTCATCCATCCACCTATCCATCCATCCATGCTTCTACCTCTCCATCCCTCCTTTCATCCATTCATCTGTCCACCCCTTCATTCATCCATGCTTCTATCCATCCATCCCTCACTCCTTCATCCATCCATCCATCCATCCATCCATCCATGTGTCTACCCCTCCATACCTCACTCCCTCTATTCATCCATGCTTCTACCCCTCATCCCTCACTTCTTCCATCCCTCCATCCATCCACCCATCCCAAAACCTCACTACTTCCCTCATTACACTCATTTCATCACACTCTTCCTTCTTCTTTCCATCTCCATCACAAGGTACAGTAAAAGTGCTTTGTTTACATCAGTCATTTACATTAGTGCATTTGGCAGATGCTTTTTATCGACTTTTTCACATTCACGGTACACATTTACATTTTACAAGTTCTTGCTTTCCCTGGGAATCAAACCCATGACCTTGGCATTGTTAGCATACTCTACTGTTTGAACTACAGTCAGGAAATCAGTCCTCCTGAGCATCAGTGCCTCAGCCACAGATTACCGACAGCATCATTTAAGAACTCCCTGTCAGATTCACAAGGACAAATCAAACGAATCTCCAGCTAAACCGTTCCAGTAATTCTGCCATTGATAGAGGGACGGACTGAGCTGTGTAAAGCACACTGTGTTGATGCAGTGATCTGGGGCATTGAACAGAGAGAGGCTGCTTATCTCTCCATGCAGTGTGATCGGGGTGAAAGAGACAGTGTGTGGATTGCGCTCGCCCATACTTCAACCTGTGACCTCATCACCCTGCGCCAGATTCTCATTTCGGATTTTGTTTGCTGACATGGTAATGGAGGTTAGAGGGGAAGCGAGCTCAGGGAAAGGGTTTCTTTCCCTTTCTTTTTTTTTTTTTTTTAGAATAGCATGCTTTTTCTTGCTCATATGGACAGACAGATAGATGAAGAGAAAGGGGTGTTAACAGACATTAACAGAGGTAGAAATCCTCCACAAAATATATAATAACCGTATGTGGAAGGAGAGACAAAAAGGGTACCCTAGTGGAAAATAAATATACTAAAATGTATTTGAAATTAATTAATTTCATACTAAGTATACTACAAGTATATATATATATATATCCTGCAATTGTACTTTTCGTATACTAAACTGGTATACTTAAAGTCTGCTAAATCAGAACAACTAATTTTGTGTTTAATGCACTTTAATTGTGCAAAAGTAGTCCTGAAGTCTGTCAAAAGAAGTATATTTGATTGTGCTAAAGTGGAATTGCTACATGTATAGTGTACTTAAGGTACACTTTAAATATCATGCATTTAAAGACCATTATTATTTAACGATCATACAATTCTCATCACTAGTGACGTTAAAACACATTTTAGGCTTAATATTAAGAAATGTGCATTGTGCACAAGTAGTATTCCAAATAGGTTTAATTTATATATATATTTTTTTACTTTGTTTTTCTTCCATTTAATTTGCAATTGTTTATTTTATTTAACCTTGTTATTATTATTATTATTATTATTACATTTATTTTGCAGCATTTTTATTATGCTCTACTGAGCTGTAAATGCTTTGCAGAGTACATTTTTACTTGTGTTTGTGGTCACAACAATAAAGCATGCTACATTGAATTAGACTGAGAGACATTTCCTCAAAGACCACACACCGGCAAGACAGTAGAAGTTTAAATTTTGTTACATTTCTGTTTGGTCACATATATATTTTATAGGCCATGTCTCTTGAGCTTTGCAATACTTATTATTTATTACAGACACTGTTATTTCAGTAGTCCTTTCAAAGTTAAAGGTTAGAGAATCCTTTAACTCATTGCTTCAGGGCACTAACGGATGGGTATGAAAGACTGAGTTAGTGTTGATCTTGAAGCCTGAAGTTATGGTTGCCATACAACCCCAGATATGAGCACCCTAATATTGTGCTTTTTCAGAAAGAAACATTTATCTACCTGTTACTCCAGGGTAAACTTGAATATGGTTGTGAATTTATTTTAAATTACAAAGACTAGGCTCAGACGCTGGTCATCTGTCTGTGAGATGAGCGTTGGAGGGGTTAACAGCACTAGTGGTTGAGTTTTTTTTAAATTCTTGAGTACTTAACCCTGCTGTGTGCCTTTGAGTGTAATAATGACAGGGATACATGATTGGCATTTATGCCATATTATTCCAAATGTGTTTTTTACTGACTGATAATTCCTGGGTTTGTGTATTTGGTGCAAACGATTGTTTTGATTTAAATCACAAATCAACCGTTAATATAGATAATGCAGTACAATTCCATAAATAATGCAAAATGTACCTTCTTACCTCACTTTTAGATATTTTCAGGACTTCACCTCACACTTTTGGGGAAACAATTGTTATATTTAAGGATAATGTATTAACCAATACAACTATCCCTTGTGATGATCCTTAGTTAAAACTGTATCTATCAGCTTAAAATGTAAATTACATTTTTCTCAGTTTATTTTAGGATTTATTTTAGATTTGTATTTTATTAAAAAAAAAAAAAAAAAAAAAAAGTGCCAAAGGCCTGTGCATTAAAAGTAGTTTATTGCTATCTTACTTCAGCTAGTACCTATTTTTAAATGTCTTGCTTTCAGCAAATTAATAGTGGGCGAATGTCATACAATTAATATTCATGAACCAAGCTGATAACTTGCCCCCACACACTTTGTTCACACTCATACTGTGTCCCATGGTGTAAACATAGTTTCCAGCAAAACACTATAGTATCCATTGTGTTTTTGAGGCATTGTTGGCACTAAAATAGAAGAGTTTTGTTGATTGACTGCACTAATATTTGAACACCCGACTGTGCTAAAATATTGCATATTTTTTGTGCAAATTGTTATTTCCAGTTGATGTTTTAATTTACAAGCCAAACACATTTGACAAGATATATATGCACTTTGTAGGCATGCACATCTCACAGCATGAAGATAATTGTGTTTGTCTGTGTGCAAACTATATTAGCTGGTTGTACAAAGTCAGCAGCTTTTTAATAGCAAGTGAGTGCAGAGCAAGCCTTGATACTCGACCAGCATTTGGAGAACCAGAAAAGAAATGAAACAAGAAAGACAAAATTCTCTCATTTGGATTCACTTATTAAGAAGTTGGTTTCTTCTGCCAATGGATCAGTCGTTTCACCCACATCCAGAGCAGACAGAAGGGCATCAGGTTTGGACAGAGTTGTCCACTTAGCAGTCTAAAAGGCATTACTTTTCTGGCAAAGAAGATGAGACAGAGAGGGGCTTTGGGTTGCACACAAGGCCATAGGCGCTTATGAATAGAACATGAGGTTAGTTTACTAAAATATTGATGAGACAACTCTATAACTTAACTTCTTTGAGATCATCTGTGCCTTCTGCCCCCAACATGCTCACTGAGATCTATCAAATATTGACACGCTCACATAGAACCTTGGTGAATGCAAGTGAAGCTTACCCTAATGATTCAGAAGTTCGCTTTTTTTCACAGAGCGATTAGAGAAGTTGCGAACACCTCTCAGAAATGCCTCTGAGAACACTGCTCAGCCGCTGCGAAGGGAAGGAGACCTCCTTGAGAACGTGCTTCAAGAATCTACAGACACTTTAGAGAATAATTAGTAAGCACTATCGGGACGAGAGCTCAGCTAGACCTTTACCAGCAGTTCAGGTGGCTAAATGGCTGGAGAGACCACAGAAGTGAAAGAATGTGGTGCGGTGAAGAAAACATGAAAAGAGTCACACATTTCCTGTTACGGCTCAAGAATAGACTGGTAAACCTCGGGAGTGTTTTGAAGCTTTGGAGGTCACCCGAAGCAGAGTCTTTAAGTAGCATGCTAGGTCACCAGCTGACTTGAAATAGAAGATGAACCAGATCCCAAACCTATTTTTGCCTTCCTCGAGCATGGTGGGTGGTGTCACATGGCAGTGTGAATGACTTAATTGCTAAACCGAAGGTGACGAATGTGGTTATTTCATGGCGGTTCAAGAGTACGGTTGCACTGATGAAATTCCTTGTGAAGGGGGCAGATGCAAAATGGTCTGGCGACTTTTTCAAAGGAGCTAATCGCTATTGAAGATTACCTTTGTGTTTTGCTGGTTTTATGCTCGAATGTTCTTGTGCGAGATTAGTTCATTTAAACTTATTTGGAGATTGAGAACTTGAACGTGATTTCTTTCTATAGCCGTAGCGACTTGGCTCTAACCCATAACATCAGAATTTACCATTTTGATTAATATTTAGTGTTTATGAGTTGTATTTATTTATACATATATTTTATGGTAACTTTAAATGATTTGCACATCATGCTTTCAAGGTGTAGGAAAAAGAAGGCTTTCTCTTGATGGTTACACCACAATCTTACTCGTTAAATATTTTGTTGAAAATGGTGTAAAAGTTCTTCAGAATGATATTGAACCATCCTGAATACATTTCTACGAACTTGTTGTGTTTGAACTCCATTTTTTCATCAATGACCCATAACTCTGAAATGACTTCATACATTCAATCCCTTGACTGTAAACAGTTCCCAGTGGATAATATCAGATACCTTATTCTATATTTTATTTTTCTATTTTTTTGTCAGAAAATGCATTGCAAATGGCCTTATTTGACGTTAAAACATCATAATTTTCATTATCCACTGACTAACGATGGATGTAAAAAGAAAAATTGTAAAGAATATCTTTATATTCGGATCTTCAGAGAGCGCTCTGACTCTCAAGGTCACAGACATGGTCATGCATTCAGTGTGGATAGAAGGGGAATCTGTGTCCTTTTCAGTGGGGAGCCATCTTGCCTTCGCTCAGGTCTGTTGTTACCGTGACCCTGCCGAGGGTGATTGTCACACTTGCTCTGTCACGCTTTAGGCGTTGCTTTGGTGACAGTGAGAACTTTGATCTATGGAACCTCTGACTGATCTCACTTCACCGTGACAAAGATACTGCATCACTCTCCGTTGCTCTCACTCCCTTTATTCACCTTGTTAAAGGAATAATTTGCCCCAAAATGAACATTCGTCATCATTTACTCTTTCATATTCAAAACCCTGCGGCTTTCGTTTTATGGAATCTAAAAGGTGACACTTAAAAAAAAAAAAAAGAATATACTAGCTGCTCTTTTCCATACATTGAAAGCCAGTGGGGAAAGTATTATATGAGCGGGCCATATAACTTGTGCACTCTATTCTATAAAAGAAAGTTGCACTCAAATAGGTTGGTGTCGGTGACTTTTGATCATTGAAATAAAAACATGTCTAAAACATTTGATTTGATTTGAATCTTCTGGAGGAGAGGATTTTCAGTTAATATCACATGTCTGTCTCACAAATATTGCATGGATTTGAAGACTTTCAAGGTAGGGTTTCACTGAATATCAGTTATTAGTCACACTTTTTAAGTCACACAAAACCATATATATATATTGAAAAACTACATTTTCAATTATTATTATTTGTTAGTCACACAAAACTATTGTATGGATTTTAAGACTTATCATGTAAGAATTTCAGTTAATGTCATCTATTAGTTACACAGAGATATTTTATGAATTTAAAGACTTATAATATTTTCAATGAATATTGTTCGTTCATCACACAAAACTATTGTGTGAATTTGAAGAATTATAATATAAGAATTTCAGTGAATATCGTCAGTTAGTCAGATAAAAATATTGTATGGTTTTGAAGAATTGTAATGTAAGGTTTCACTGAATATCATCTGTTAGTCACACAAAATTATTTTATGAATTCAAAGACTTTATAATGAATATTGTTTCTTAATCACGCAAACCTATTGTATGGCTTTTAAAACTTGATGTAAGAATCTCAGTTAATATCATCTATTAGTCATACAAAGCTATCTTATGAATTCAAATACTTTTAACATTTTCAATTAATAGCATTTGTTCGTCACACAAAACTATTGAGTGAATTTGAAGAATTATAATGTAAAAATGTCAGTGAATATTATTAGTTAGTCACATAAAACTATTGTATTGATTTAAAGACTTTTTCAGAGAATATCATCTGTTCGTCTAAAACTATTGTATGCAAAACTTCTAATGTAGTGCATGAATTGTGTTGACTGCTTTTTTTATGCTTTCATGGAGCTTGACAGCACCTGTTCCCTTTCACTTTCATTACATGGAAAAGAACAGCCAGAATTCAGCTTTTGTGTTCCACAGAAGAAAGAAAATCATACTGGTTTAGAACGACGTGGGTGAATAAATGATGACTGAAAGATAAGACTTCAAATTCATGACCAAATTAGAAGACAGGATTTCTTTTGAGGATCCAGAAAGATAATATGCAGCCCATTATCCTCAATATACAGCGAGTTCATAAGTAACAGAGCGAAAGCAAAGATTCTCTAGTCTTTCATTTTAATGACAAATGAATCTTTATTATCTTCTTAGCCCTGTGTGGGACTCAACTCTGCCGTTCTGCCGGATAAATCGCCCTCCTTGTTACGTCGGTCTCATGACAGGTAGCCTGAATGCACAACTGAGGAATAAACCTATTAATGTTAATGCATTCCTTTTTTTTCATTCTGAATATTATATTAGTCCTGTTTGCAGTTTACCACAACTAGAAGTGTTTTGTTTCACCTGACAAGAAATAGTTGTTCATATATTTGTTTGTTAATTTTTTTTCCGAGTAAGATCATAAACATACAAACTGGATACTCAGTTCAGAAGGCCACTTACAAAAGGAGCCAACAGTCTATTGTCTGTGTTTTATACCAAAGCTTAAAATAATAATAATAATAATATTAAAAAGCCCTGAAACTATGTTTTCAACTGACGTGACAGTCGGTGCAGTATCCTCTGCGGGCCTACATCAAAGTCTGCGCGCGCTCTCTCTTCCCAGGAGAGTTGGATGAAACGACTGCATTTGATTTGCACGTTCGGAAGAGAGCAATCCTGCTACTCGAACCGCCATTTATTTCGAGCATTGGAGTAATGGGGTTCTATAACTCTTCTGTCTTTTATAAAGCAGCTACTTTCACAGCACTGACGGATGTAAACTTCATAATTAGCTGTCAGAGAAAGAGAGAGAGAACGAGTAGCGGTTGCAAAACGCATCTGAATGTTGCCCTTTTCTTTCCATGACTGTTCTGACGCAAGTGAAACATGTCTTCTCTTTCATCTCTGATGCAATGACCAAGTTGAGATTGACAGCGCTCTGATCTTCATGGAAAATGAGAGCTCGTGCGAGAGCTAGGGAATAAGAGGCAGACCTGAATCTTAGATGTCTTACTTAGATGTGCGGTTATAATAATCTGTGCTTTGTCATGTACGGATATCCTTGGGGTGTGGATATTTAATGTGCTTTATGTCCTTAGAGGGACAGATAATACTTTTTTATTTTTATTTTTTATTCTCCCCTCCCCCAAGCTTTATATATATATACTTTTCATCATTAGCTGTGTCTCATATCAAAGCTTTTAGTCTATTTTCTAGAGGGGTTTGCTGTCAAGTCCAGTACAGTTTGCTTTGGCCCATATCTCAACTGCAGAGCTGTAGGTGCTACACACAGCCAGAAACAACATAAAGTTGGACAGACTTCGGCTCACTTTACTCTTTTCCTATGTTTCAATATTGTTGTCTGTCTTATTACCTTCTTGAGTTGTGGATCACCCAGTTGGGTTTGTTCAGCAAAGTGTAATGATTTGGTGTTTCTATGTCAGAATTATGATTATTTTTTCAGCATGGATGGGTTTTGAAGATTGAACATTGAAGTCTTTCATTTCAAAAGATAAGAGAAATGGTGATGCCTCAGAAGATGACCCGTTTAAAGAAATAATGAATGAGCCATGTGTATGTGTCATCGTCACACAGCAAAACTAAAGATCAGCCATGTATTGTGGGTCAGACACGCACACTGCTATGAAAACACACAGTCTGCCCTCAGCCATCTGTCACAACACACACAGAGCAGTTGATATTTGAGCAGAGACATCCCCTTTGTGTCTTATAAATCTTGTTTGCCACGTCTGTTTGTTTGCATTTGAACAACAGTAATGAGCTGTATACTCGGTGGCTCTTCACTGTGTGTGCCGTCCTTAATTATGACCATAATAATCCAATTAGAGCATTAGCGGTGCCGTGAGAGGGAGTGCCTGCAGCAGCGGCCGCCTCATTACAGAGCACCTTTCCCTGATTCACAAATCCAACCGATGATCACGCTCTGACCCCGGCTTTGTGTTCGTCCAGGTCGCTTTACGAGTCTTAAAAAGCCAAATTTCATCACAGCGCTTCCATAGCACAGTCAGATGCTCGAGATAATAAGTTCTCACCGATTTTGAGAAGATCATGTGCTGGTAGTGGCACGCACAGCAGTCTAGTGCACTTCAAATGAACTCATCCTCATCTTTACTCCTTCTCTCGATCTATGGATCTGTTCTGAAATGTGGTGATCTGCATAGGTGACATTTCAAGACACCAAAGGTGCACTCCGTAAAAGCAGTTCTGAACAGTAATGCTGCCGTATGAGATGCCACATTTTGGCCTCGATCTAATGCAGCATCACATGTATCCTATAACTCATCGCAACAAATGTGAAAATGGAGCACTTACCCCTAGGGTGAACCTTTGAACTGTTCAAAAATGCATAAACAGTAGGAAACCATAGGAGGTGCTGTTTGAATGGAAGTTGGAATGGAAGACGTGGAGTGAAGAGTGAAAAAAAAAGAAGGTAATGTAAAAAAAAGGGGGGAGAGAGAGAATATATAAAAAAGATGAAATTTTGAGAAAGGTTTGAGAAAAAAAGTAGCATTTTCATTATATAATAAATAATATAAATGTTGTTACATCTTTCTAAATAAAACACACACACACAGACCCACACACACACATAACTGTTTCCATAACTTGTTTCCATAGGGAGTGTTTTAAATCACTGGATGCTGTCTCTGAAGGTAGTCATTCATCTGACACTCCTTTACTGCACAACTATGTTTTCTCTTCCATCAGAGCAGCTCCTGCTTTAATATTTACTTTCTAGGAAATTGTTGTGAATCAAGTTCCTTGTGATAATAGTGGAGGATCTCAGAGGAACACTGTTCTTTTTTTTTTTTTTCGTGTGAATGAAGCTCTTCTGCACACTGGTTAGGCATCTTTGCTTTATGAAATCGCTAAGGCAAACATTCCTTTAGCTCCCTGCGCTCCACTACCAGACTTTTAATGAAAGTCAAGGCAAGACGCTGAAGATGAAAGCACTAGCAGAAGATCTGCAGATGTATACACTCATTAAGTTCAGCTAACTCTAAATCAAGTGCGTAGGATTCTCTCAAACACGAAGACAACGGCTTGAATGTGTCCTGCTTTACCATACTATATCTTGCATGAAATTGATGACAAATTTATTCTTAATTGTTCACTGCAAAAGAGCTCCTTACTGAGCTATGAGCAATTCACAGTGTTATCCATTGAATAAGGTAAGTATTATGCTTTATAATTCAACGTAAATATTCCTGTTAGAGGATGTACTTTTCAGGTTCTGAATTTAGCTTTAAATCAGTATGAATTTGAAATATTTTGTTTATGTATCTTGTTATCAGAGCAGCAAGAAGACATGCAGTTTCTGTTGCTGATGTGGCTGTGCACATTTTTCCTTTCCCCTCTCCTTTCTTATACTTTGGTGTAATAGAGTCAGTCTCAGACTCAGTGGCCATACTGGACAGACTCCAGGCAGCTAAGACCTGAATCGACTTAACTATTCACCAAAATAATGTTTATGAATCATATTTAAGATCAAAAGCACTTTTTTAGAATTATTTTAAGCTCATGAAATTGGGGAAAAAATGGTCAGTGTTAAAGTGAACCATATGCAGTCTTTTACAGAAATGAGTATCTTCTCTGTACAGATAATAAGCCTGCACCACTTTGCAGAACATATGTTAAACAAGTCAAACTTGAACTTGACACATTTGGTGTTCAATCTAAAATTAGCCTGAGGACAATTTGCCCATGTTCAGTAATTATGGTTTGGACAGAGAGTGTGCACGTGTCTTTAAGGTCATAAATGATTGACATTGTGGACACAGACTATACGGAAGGTGACTTTTAGAGTGTTTGTACCTTTACCACTAAAGTTTGATCCTCTTTTGTCTCGTTTAATGCCTGAACAAGACCTCCAGGGAGACCATGGCTCTGGTCCAAAACCTAGTGAGCTGCCTATGGAGGGGGCATTTTAAGGCATCTTAGTCCCACTCCTGAAGGCTGTTCCACAAGCCAAGCAGAATAATTTTGGCCAAAGTCACCAACATATGTATCCATCACAGATGAGACAGGCCCAGAATGTATTTCTTTGAACTGAGTCAAGAAATTCATCCAATATGGCAAACAAATGTGTTATATTTTTATAGTGATTATACGTTTATAGTGCGAATTCTATGTATTTATAATATAAATCCTCCATTGAATACCATTGCATTTAATTAATAACCCCAATTAAATTCTGTTCTGGATTTTACACAATTAAATTAAATATGGACTACTTTACCAAATGTTTGCCAATAGGAGAATGCATTGTATCAAGCTCAGTGATGAAATCCATCTAAGATGCAAATTATAAAAGTATATTTTGTTATATTAGATTACACAATATCATTCACAAATGTGACATTTTTAAGGTGTTTTTTTTTTTTTTTTTTTTTTTTTTTTGACAGAATCCTGTTATGTTCAACAAGGCTGGGTTTATTTGATCAAAAATATACTAAATACAGTAATATTGCAAAATATTATATTCAAACTTAAAAGTATTGTTTTCTACATTAATATTTTATGAATTATAATTTATTTTTGTGATGCAAAGCTGTTTAATATACTGATTTGCTGCTCAAGAAACATGTATTTTTGTTATTAATGTCAGACACAATTGTGCTGAGCCTGTTTTGAAACAATTTAAAAATCAAATTTACTCTAACTTTTAAACAATTAAATGCATCCTTGCTAAACATTAATATTTAAAAGAAAATCTTAAGGACCCCAGACATTTGAATGGTAATTATATACTATATTATGTTACATAAAAAATATAAAATGCTACATATAAAAGTGTCACAATTCAATAAATATCAAAGTTTATTTAGTTTTATGCTTATTAGAGTATCACAACATAAGCAAGATGTTAACACCAAACCGGTAGCCTATATAGTGTTCCAAAACAGTTCAGTTGGGCTGTTTATGTAGATAGTACGCACCAAAGTGGCTCGCTAGGATTTGTTACAGAGCCCATTTAAGTGCGTCACCAACATCGTCTTTTACTTAGACTCCGTTAAGCCTCTTCTCCAACAGATCAAGATAAAGGGAGCAGACATGATCTGCCTTAGACATCCCAATCCATTACAAAGGGAAGGGTTTGCCCAAATAACTTTGCAACAAAACAGTCTCTCCCGCTTGTTCTAAACAGCACTCGTTAGGTTAAGCACATTAAAGCAGGATTGATGAATGCACTCTCATGGGCCGAAGTGCATTGCGTGGCACAACAAGGGATCGGGCCTGCATTTTGTCTTGAGTGGCAGGCCCAATCACTTGTGATTTTTCTTGTATTGATCCTTGCCCAGTGTAATGACCTTGAGATATTGTGATGCGCAGAAAATGGCCGCGATCACATGCATCTCTCTGAATCATGGCTGCTTATCATTCTTTTGATGTTTGAGGTGGATGACCTCAGTGTCGCGCGAGTAATGGAGGACATCGCATTGATGCACGCCGAGACAATAGACACAGTCCAATGAGATATGAGTGAAGACAATTCAGAAGGACAGGAGTAGATGAATAGCAAACAGCTGCCATATTTCAGTGGAAGCACGTATGGTTCATACGTTAACATTCAAATCAACGTGTTTGTCAGGGAATATTTCATGCACGAGCCGCATGCGGATGGGTTTTGGTGCTGCCGTGCGTTTCGGAGGAGTTTGTTGAAATGATTTTGATGTATGAGAACCCTGGCTTTTCGTTTCCAGAATGTAGAATGAAGCTGGAGATATTATTCTAGTGCACAGATATGCAAGAGTTCTTTATTATTCTGATTCCATAAGGTGGGAATGCATTCCTGCTCCTATGTAAAATATGCATACACGCTGGAAGCATTTTCCCCTGAAGTTATGAGGCTATTCAAGGTTTCTCACAGTTATAATTTAGTTTTTAGTGACACTTTCCACCTTCTCTCTGACCGTTGGAATTAAGCAGACAGTTTTTTTCTGCTGTACCTTTAAGACCTCTATATGTAAATGAAAGGATTGGCTCAAATTTCCACATGTGAAATGTAACATTGAAGTAAAAATGCCCCCAAACAAGTTCTGCCATCATAAATAGTATGGGTGGCGGGAGCTTTGTGCTGTGCAGGGAAATCGTATTTTCTGGGATTGGCCCCTTTAAAAGCACCTTTCTTGTTTTCCTTTTTTCTCAAGATGCTCTGTACGTGTAAGATTAAACCCCAGCGCTCATATAAAGGTGCGAGTTGTTGAGTTGTTGAGCTGGATCCTCCGGTGTCAAAGTGAATGTGCGAGACCATCGCTATCCACCTCAACCAGCGCTCCATGCTACAAACGCTTGTCAGATGAGCTCATTTTAATTGATTTATCTGCAGCGTACACATACTCACAGCCAGCTCTATCTGTCTTGCTTTGGGCTGCAACTTTACTCATTGCATCCCCACACACTGTGAAAGAAAATCTATTTGTGTGAGTGTGTGTGTGTGTGTGTGTGTGTATGTGTGTAGATAGATAGATAGATAGATAGATAGATAGATAGATAGATAGATAGATAGATAGATAGATAGATAGATAGATAGATAGATAGATGGATGGATGGGGATGTAGCTTCTCTGCAGGCATGATAATAACATACATTTGATTTTAATTTTCAGTATGAAGGACTATTATTTCTACGAGCTGAATGATTGGAGGTACTTTTCAGTATTACTATTCAGCCTTCAAAATGTACAGTATATATTACACTGGCTGCAAAGCAAGACATTAACTAAAAGCTAAGAGCTTTGGAAATTCTCTCTCTCTCTCTCTCTCTCTCTCACACACACACACACACACACACACACACACTATGAAGTGGGGTTTCCCATGGACTGGCAGTGGTCCGTGTGGACTGAAGCGCAGTTAGTTAGGATTGCGTGGGTGCACACCATTACTTACACTGGATGCCTTATCTCTTTATTTAAGCCCAGAGGAATTACAGAGCCAGAGAAAGCTGAGAAAGAGAAACTGAGTGAAAGAGATATAAGATAAGAGATTTCGTATCAGAACCGGACAGAATTACAGAACCAGGGCAGCGTTCAAACACTCACTCCTCCACAATGAGTCAGTTTGGAACAAAGCACGCATGCATCATGTGGCATTGTTTTTTTTTATTTTTTTTTATTAGTTGTGTATTACAAGTGCAGTCGGCACTGTTAGTATTGCTTGCATGTGTCTTACAGATTCGGTGTATAAGCTGTGGTATTTGCTCTGTGGACATGGATGATACCTTAAATTGTAAGGCTTTTTGGAGGAAATATGTGCTTACCTTTGTTTTTCACTTGACGGGCAATAAAGCGGGCAAAAAATCCCTTGACTTACATTAAAGCCATATCTAGAGACAAGAAGACATGGTGGTGGGCTCTTTTGACTTGAGCCTATAAGAAACCACCCACAATACCTCAGGCATCATAGTGAAAAATGCCACTCATATTTTATACTATTACTACTACTTTTACTACTAATAAACTAATTTATTTTATGTTGTAAATCTTATTGTATGCTCTCATTAAGCCCTTTCACACACACAGACGTTTCCGGAAAATTACTGGTAAATTTCCATAAAGAGGTCATGTGTGAACAGGATCTTTTAAAAAATACCGGTAAATTCGTTCAGGAAATTTAACGGTATGAGAAGTTGTAACATTACCAGTAAATTCGGAATTCTGCTGTGTGTGAACGCAGAAGGAAAATTACCGGTAGGAGCACGTAAGAGTTCAGAACGCGGTGACGTAAGACGTCTTCCAATCATCAAGCATTCACCCAATGTTTAAGAAAATAAAATAAATGTCATCCATCCAACTGAAGCGACAGTGAAATTAAGGCGCTTCCTATTATCCGGTAGGATGAAGTAGCCTAATTTGTCGTCATCTGAGAGAAACTGTTAGTGATGCAGTAACATATGATAAAATAACTGTTAACTGTCGCCGACA
Source organism: Carassius auratus (assembly GCF_003368295.1). NCBI lineage: Eukaryota > Metazoa > Chordata > Actinopteri > Cypriniformes > Cyprinidae > Carassius > Carassius auratus. The sequence goes on along the minus strand of NC_039248.1, from coordinate 2,865,388 downwards.
AAGTCAGGTCATCAATAAACTGAAAACATTGTGTCTTAATATCTAAAAAATAAACGACCATCACAAACGAAGTAGTATTGGGAGTATTTCTTGTTCCCATTATGACTTTTGTCCGTCTATTTGGGGGTTCTGCTACTCCACAAATCTTGTAGGCCTAGCTCTACGTGGATCTCAACCCGCGGCACGGCATGAAATCACACGCTGCCCACCATGCCGAACACAATAAATAATAAAAACAATAACTTTAAGTTTTACAACTTAATTTTACAACTTAATTTTAATTTTAGTTTTTACATAGGGAAAAACAGATAGGGCACAAACGAGAAGTCGGAGCAGTGAAGAAGAGTGCTTGACATTCGGCTTCAACTTTCGGTTTGCCCCGCAACTCACTTGAGGATGTTCAGCACGTCTTTTTTTCCAATTCTCCCAAAACAGCTCATACTACTGTTTGGAGCAGTTTTTGATCGTTAAACAGGCATATAGGCTAAGTTTTTTTTTTAAAGCGGCCAGCACAGAGAGAGAGTTTACATAGCCTATGTTTAGCCTTCTCAAATCATCACGAATTGTCTAAAATAAAATCTACAGATATAAAACAGTTCAAGCATAACGATGTTTTAACATTGAACCCAGATGCGCGCTATATGTATATTTTGTGCGGAGAACGCAAGATAAAGCACGCTTTTTTGGGACATAGGTGCCAGCGCGATCATGATATAACAAAGAAATATAAAATAAAGAAATATAAAATAAAAAAAAAACAAACATGCTTTCTGCCGTCTCATCTTGAACAGGAGAGCTTACAAAATACCGAAACACAGCGAATACATGCCTCACAGACATGATAAATATATCTATAGAAAGCTTTTAATTACTACTTAACGAAATAATAAAAACAAACAACAAAAAATCTAAATACAATCATAATCCGTTTAGGAGGCGCATCTAATGAGGCAACTTCATCCTTGGGGCACAGACTCAGAAAACACTAGTCTATTAGTAAATAATTCAAATATATTTTTACTATTTCCCTCTGTCACATTCATGGTAATTTTTCCGGTGCTTTGGGACATATTTTGAACTCAATTTATACGCACAACATGTTTATCTGCGCTGATAGACTATTTGATATGAATTTGGATCAGGCTACATTTGTGAATGCACCTTTTCTGCAAAGTGCGTCTTACAGACTGCAATTTACAATCGCAACTTCATTGTGCTATTAATCCTTTCAATCCGATTTTCACTAAATTGGTCAGCTCCAGACAGCATCGGGTGTTTTATTAATGGGGAGTATAATTATTCAAAACAGTCATCTATTACGATGTCTCTGTAACAAAAGCAGTTACATGAATAATACATTAAAAAAAAAAATTAAACCATAAACAGAAATACTGAACACGTATTACCCTCCGTGTTTAAAAATACAAGCACAGCTGTTTAGAGATTAATTACGTCACAGAATTTACCGGTATTTTGGAATGGATGTGTGAATGGTGCTTTTCTGGAAAAAAGACGGAATGTCGTTGACTGTGTGAACAGCGCATTTTTGAATTTACCTGTAAAGTCGTTCTGGTAATTTTACGGAACTTTACTGGTATTACTGTGTGAAAGAGGCTAGAGTCTTATTACACTTGAATAATTGTTATATCTTCCACCATATCTGATAATAAAAAATTTATTCTAGAAAGAATACTGATTACATTTTATTCGTAGTAAATAAAATATAAATAATAAATAATATGAATAATATAAAATATAAATAATATTAATGCTAATAGTATATTAATAATATTAATAATAAAAACATACAGTTACATTATTAGTAGTAATAGCAGAACTATATATTATAAAATAATATTGTATTATAACGTTTAGTGTTTAATATATGTATTATTAAAATAAGTTATTATTATTTTTATTATTATTATTATTATTAGTAGTAGTAGTAGTAGTATTAAAAGTACTATATACATTCATATTTTTAAAATAATAATTGTATTCTTATTATTAGCAGTTTTATTAATCATGTCATAACATATTATGGTATTTTATATTATAATATATAATAATATTAGAATATTATATATAATATATTGAAAACAGAGAACTTTCACTGAGGGTGAAAGCGAGGCTTTCTTTATTTATCTTTTTTTTTTTTTCTCTCTCACTCAGTTAGATGCTAAATGTAATATGGTGATTGGCAGGGGAAGGGAGATGGCTTTTCAGCAGGACAGGTATATCATCAGCTTCCTGTCAGAGAGGAAGTCCCTCGCTGTCCTGCTGTGAGCACAGATGCCTATTACCTCTCTTATGGCTGGATGTCAGGTGCAGAATGGACATTTTACACACAGAGGTGAGCTGGAAACTGTGCCGAACAGCCCTTTGAATGCTCAGGAAAGATGCAACAATAGAGTCCTTTATAGGAAATTCACTTTTGGAATTCGTTTGAAAGGCATGTTGGCTTGAGTCTTTTCTCTTTCTTTCTTTTCACCTTCTCTTTTATACTCGGAATGCTGTATTCTGTGCAAACCCTCCCTGGAGGTTTTAAGGTCACTTTTGGGTTAATAAATCCACTGCTTGTCATTCAACCACATCCCTAAAACTGTCAATCAAACAAACTCTGGCTGAACTGAAAAGTGGGCTGGAAACAATCATGTTCTAGAATTGGATAAATCACGAAAGAAGCCTGACGTTCCTCTGCCATGAGTAGAACTAGAGGAGTTTATGTATCGTGTTATTAACTGGTGGGCTGTGTGGGTTCAGCAACGGAAAACCGGCAGCATTCTATCAAATTCTTCCTTTATGTGTGGGATTGATTACTACAAAAGCACTGTAGAAAACCTCAACTGATGTGTGGGGATTCAATATTTATCTACCATAGAATCATTAGGGTCCTGGAGAAAAAAGAATACATAAGAAATAAGAAGCAAGTTGTCAAGCCTGCTTTGATTACTTTGTCTGAACCTATACTTTGAGGTCCATTTTATAGTACTTCTGAAAGTTGTATGTATTTTTAAATAATATTTTAGACTGTTTTAAGGGTATTATAGGCACTGTTGGGAACGTTACTTTAAAAAAGTAATTAGTTATAGTTACTCACTACTTGTTCCATAAAGTAACTGAGTTAGTAACTGAATTACTCTATAATAAAAGTAACTCGTTACCAGGGAAAATAACTATTTGCGTTACTGTAAAAAAAAAAAAAAAAAAAAAAAAAAGTTTGTTTTCACAAGTCAGTTAAAATGAGTAGAACAGACAGGTGTTCGTACATAACTTTCAATATTTATTGCACGTCAACAGACAGCAAGAGTTTTATCCTGCACTTCCAAGTATTATCTTTGTAAGAAAAGTGTTTTTGGCCACTAGCTTTGTAGATGCGTGTGTCACACATTACATTTACACATTACATGCACGGTCTTGTCTTTGACCACAATGAGTTTGAATTGGTCCTTATATCTCCACCTTGAAAATGCCAAGTTTTCATCGGACTGCTCCCAACCTGTGTCCATTTCTTTTACTGTCTATGCTCCCGACTCTTCATCTCAGCTGCTTGCTGCGAATCTCGCGTGCGTGTGTGTATGTTTGACGCCGCTGGCGTATAAACACTGGCTCTGATTGGCTACCATGAAGCACATGACTCTGCCTTAGCAGACTATTACATAGTTTATTAAATCAATGCAAAGTAACACACGGCATTTAACGTCCAGTAATGTTAACGGCGTTATAACGACGCGAAAAGTAACTAGTTAGATTATCCCGTTACTGAAAAAATAACGAGGTTACCTAACGCCGTTCTTAAACGGCGTTATTCCAAACACTGAAAATTTAGAGGATATAAAACAGTACAGAATTTATTAATATTTACAATTGACGTATTTATATTTTGAGTTTCCATTTTAATTTCAGTTTAACTTTCATTAATTGTATGTGCTTTTAGCATTGTCTCATAGACTAGAACTGGGTGTGTCTGAAGAGGAAGACACCCGGAATGAATCTGGTGTATTCATCGTGAGGGGTTACTTGACTGTACGGAGGTATTGTGAGATTATAGATGGCCCAGAGGTCTCATGGGATGGCCTTAACTCTTGTTCCTTTCATAAAGGGAATTGGCTGTCTCTACCTCGATCTGTTTGGACCAGTGACTGAGTCAGGGGAGGCGTGTTCAATACTTCATTTCAATACCTCAATACATGCTGACTTAATTTCCCAGGAGCTCGAGCGGACCAGGGGCTGGCTTTTCCAATCTCGTGCCCAGCCATGGGACGACTTCCTCAGGCCACTGCAGACACCATCTCTGCCGCTCATCAGGTCTGGACGGGCAATTACTTTACAGTCGGACGAACACAGACACTGTGGGGCCTGGCTCTGCCGAGGTGTCTGAGAGCTTACCCAACTTTAATTTGGTTTTCACACACTGTGTTATTGATAATCAGCTATGACAGGGAAATCAGTGGATTTAAACAACTTTGAGATCCAGAGAAAGACTTGAGGCTGAGAACGAGCTCAAAGGCCTGACCGCTCAACATCATGTCACCTTTTAAATAAATTTGTTTGGCAGACATTTGGCTTATCATCATGGCTTCTTTGTGAGGTTGTGACCCAGAACATCATGCTGATTGAAGCGCACATTTCAGCTGTTTGTTTTCATCCATTTCCAGTGCCATTTATTTTCGATATTCAGCCCAGAAAATATGCTTCACGGCAGAGAGGAGTGTGATGGATCAAAAGAGTTAATGCAGATAAACTGCATTAATTACAAATCTCAGAATGACAAATGGCTGCTGTCATGTAATGAAAAATTTCAGTACGCTCGGAGTTCGGCCGTTTCATTAATGCTGTGCTATTTACAGCAGCGCTAGAAGAAAAACAAAAATCTGAAAATGTACAGTCTTGACTTTTTAACACAATAAGCCTGCAAATCACACGCTTTCTGACAGGGATAAAAATGAGATGGAAAAAATGTCAAAATGTTCCTTTTGTAATGTGTGTTCATGTTCTTTTTAGAAACTCAGAGTTATTAAACAACAGAAAGGCCAGGTAAAAACTGAAACAAAAATACTCAAATGAATCTGTGAATGTTTGTGTGTGTGTGTGTGTGTGTGTGTATGAGTAAGAGAGAGAGAGAGAGAGTGAGAGAGTGTCTGTACTTTTGAGCTTATTAGTAATAAACTGTATTACTATATACATAGTAATAATTCGTTTTAAGACTTATAGTATCCAGACCTTCAGACTGACAGCTGAAGGTCTGGAATCCATAGTAGCTTCCATTGGTCAATGCCCACCCATGAGGCTGTTTGACAGATGTGTCAAACAACCAATCACAGCTTGTTTCGTTCAGCGTCACATTTCAGGGCGTGGAAATGTCGCCACCATAACAGACCGGTGTGTAAAACTCTCAGACATAACTGAAAGGTTCAATGCTGCGAACTTTAAATAGTTCACATACTTTTGAAAACCCAGCGTTTAGTTTATCCTGATATGCGCTCATCGTCACAGTTGTAAAGACGACATCTTTCTTCTTTCGTGGGGAGGGGTTTGGCATCACGACATCTTTGTTTTCAGGCGTAACGATAAAAAACTCGACATACATCTCCTGGAAATCCTGTATAATTTAACCAATCCGATGATGACTTTGAAAGTGTTTCCACTTTTGTTTTCCATATGAATCAGACATTCAGCCAACGATCCGTGGGTGTGACATCTGAGGCTGAGACTATAAGATAAGTACAGGACATACAATTATAAATGCAGTTTCAAATACTTAGTTATTTAGTAGGGGTGTAACGGTTCACAAAATTCACGGTTCGGTTCGATACGATACACTGATGTCACGGTTCGGTTCAGTACGGTTCGGTACGTTTTAGATAAAGCAAAATGTAAAAACATCTCAACTTTCCAGAATGCTGCAAGCGCAACGCGGGTCATGTGACAAGAACTAACCAATCAGCTTCATCCTTTCCCGTAACAACGTTGAAAGCTAAGCCAAGATGAAGGAACAGCTGATCATAGTTGTATATGGATTGAAATTTTGAAATAAATTTAGATTAGATTAGATTAGATTAGATTCAACTTTATTGTCACTGCACATGTAGGTACAAGGCAACGAAATGCAGTTAGCATCTAACCAGAAGTGCAATAAGCAGTAAGTACAGAATAAAGGTCTATAATATGTACAATAACTATACAGGTAAGTATTATGGACATAATTTACAGATATTAAATACTATAAGCACGATATACAGATAGGTGTACTATGAACATACTATACAGATGGGCTATGTAAAAGTGTATGTACACTATAGGCAGAACTATGAACATAATTTACAGTATTGCAATGGACAGTAAAGTGCATAGAAAAAAAAAATATTTAAATGTGCAAATGGATTATACATTGTTCCTGGATGAACAGGCAGTAGTGCAAGTAATAACAAGTTACTTTTTGCTTGTTGTGAGTAAATAAATAAATCAGAGTGTTGAAGAGGGGGAGGAGTCTATGTGTGGTGTGGGGGGAGTTGAGGTGTGTCAGAGGGCAGAGTTCAGCAAGGAGACAGCTTTAGGGAAAAAGCTGTTCCTGAATCTTGTGGTCCTTGTCCGGAGGCTCCTGAAACGCCTTCCGGAGGGGAGGAGGTTAAACAGTTCGTGGTCAGGGTGAGAGGAGTCCTTGAGAATGCTGCGAGCTCGACGTAGACAGCGTTTCTTCTGGATGTCCTCAAGAGCAGGAAGCGGTGTCCCTGTGATGCGCTGGGCAGTTTTCACCACCCTCTGCAGTGCCTTGCGGTCAGCCACTGAGCAGTTCCCATACCAGACTATGATGCAACTGGTCAGGATGCTCTCGATCGCACACCGGTAAAAGTTCACCAGGATGGTTGAAGACAACTGGTTCTTCTTCAGTGTCCTGAGGAAGAAAAGGCGCTGATGAGCCTTTTTGACGAGGTTGGAGGTGTTTGTGGCCCAGGACAGTTCCTCCGAGATGGTGGTTCCCAGGAACTTGAAGCTGGAGACACGTTCAACAACCATCCCGTTAATGTGGATGGGGTCATGCGTGCTTCCTTTCTTCTTCCTGAAGTCCATAATGAGCTCCTTGGTCTTATTGGTGTTAAGGAGCAGGTTATTGTCAGCGCACCATGTGGCCAGGTGCTGTACCTCTTCCCTGTAGGCAGTCTCATCGTTGTCACTGATGAGGCCAATCACCGTGGTGTCGTCTGCAAACTTAATGATGGAGTTGGATCCATGCACAGGCTTGCAGTCGTGGGTGTAAAGGGAGTAGAGGAATGGGCTCAGCACACAGCCCTGTGGTACGCCAGTGTTAAGTGTGATGGTGGTGGAGTGGGTGTGGCCTGACCGAACATGCTGAGGCCTGTTGGTCAGAAAGTCCATAATCCAGTTGCAGAGGGAGCTGTTAATGTCCAGGTCTCCAAGTTTTGTGGTCAGCTTGGAGGGAATGACGGTGTTAAATGCTGAACTGAAGTCAACAAACAACATCCTAACATACGTGTTGTTATGGTCCAGGTGTGTGAGTGCAGAGTGCAGCACTGTGCATACTGCATCCTCTGTGCTCCTATTTCTGCGGTAAGCAAATTGGTGTGGGTCCAGTGTGGGTGGGAGGCAGTCTTTGAGATGTGCAAGGACCAGTCGCTCGAAGCACTTCATAATGATGGGTGTGAGTGCTACGGGGCGATAGTCATTGAGGCAGGTTGGGGAGGAGTGTTTTGGTACTGGCACAATGGATGTGGACTTAAAACATGTAGGCACAGTTGCTTGGATGAGGGACATGTTGAAAATGTCTGTGAAGACCCCTGCAAGCTGCTCTGCACATGCCCTAAGCACACGTCCAGGAATGCCATCCGGGCCAGCAGCCTTGCGTGCGTTGATCCGGCTCAGTGCAGTGTGGACATCTGTGGAGGTGAGTTTGAGAGGTTGGTGGTCTGAAGAGGCTGAGATTTTGGTGGCCGTCTCCTTGCTGTCGCTGTTGAAGCGAGCATAAAAGTCATTTAGCTCGTTAAGGAAGGAGACGTCCGTGACTGTTGGTGTGGAGTTGCTTGACTTGTAGTCACTGATAATCTGGATGCCCTGCCACATGCGTCGGGGGTCAGAGTTGGAAAAGTGTTCCTCTACCTTCAACTTGTAGCAGTACTTTGCCTTTTTGATGCCCCTTTTCAGGTTAGCCCTGGATTTACTGTAGGCCTGAGCGTCGTCTGACCTGAAAGCGGTGTTGCGGGCTTTCAGCAGAAGTCGCACCTCCTTGTTCATCCATGGCTTCTGATTAGGGTATGTTGTTATCTGTTTTTCTGTTGTTACACTGTCAATGGTGGAGTTGATGTGATCCAGTACAGAGGAGGTGTAGATATCAATGTCCGTGTGAGAGCCACAGGCAGCCTGTGAAGCAAACATACTCCAGTCAGTGTGTTGAAACCTGTCTTGAAGTAAAGAGTCAGCTCCAGTTGGCCACACTTTGATGGTCCTCACTGATGGCTTCACACGGTTGATGAGGGGTGAATACTTAGGGGTGAGAAACAAAGAAAGGTGATCAGACTGTCCGAGGTGGGGGAGGGGGCTCGCGATGTAAGCTCCATTAATGTTTGTATAAACATGATCCAAAGTTTTGTCTCCTCTGGTGTGGCAGGAAACATGCTGGTGAAATTTGGGGAGTACTGTTTTTAATTTGCAGTGATTAAAATCACCCGCGACAATAAAAGCAGCCTCTGGGTGAGCAGTCTGTTGTTTACTAATGGCTGCATGAAGTTCGTTCAAAGCAAGCTTGGCATTAGCATCCGGTGGAATATAGACTGCGGTTATTATGGTGGAAGTGAACTCCCGTGGCAGATAAAAAGGTCTACATTTAACCATGAGAAACTCTAGGTTAGCTGAGCAGTGTCTCCCAACAATGACAGTGTTCGTACACCAAGCTTTGTTGACATAAATGCACAATCCACCACCTCTTGTCTTGCCTGAGTCATCTGCCGTTCTATCTGCCCGGAGCGTGTAGCGTCCTGCTAGCTCAATGGCATTGTTGGGTACGTCGCTGTGTAGCCATGTTTCTGTGAAAACCATGACATTGCAGTCCAGAAGTTTCTTACTGTGGGTGATGCGGAGTCGTAACTCATCCATTTTGTTCACCAGTGACCGCACATTAGCGAGAAAAATGCTGGGTAAAGAGAGCCGGAGCGGTGTTAGCTTTAGCTTAGCTCTTAGACCTCCGCGCTTCCCCCGCCTTTGTTTACGATCCCGACGCCGCCTGCGAGCACTTCCGCCCGGCCGGGTAGAGTGCGAAGCTTCGGGTGTTCTAGCGATCTCAGGGATGAGTCGAAGATTGGTGATAAAACTGCTGGTAAAGTCCTCACCGATATCCAAAAGCTCCTGTCGGGTGTATGATGTTAAAGCAAAGCTGTTCAGTACGAACAGACCCGAGATGAGCAGGAATAAAACTGCAAAATTGCAAAAACTGGAGGACGCTGAGCCTCGCGATGTGTTCGCGCCGCCATCTTGGTCACACACAGTGATTTGCACACAGTGAAATTACACAGTAATTTAGTAGCAGAGTTACTGCAAGCGAATTTTAGAGCTGCAAATCCATTTATCCTTTGCTGAAATTTCCGCGTCTTCATGAAGAGAGCACGTCATTGTAGCTTAGCAAAGGCAGACGCCTCAGGGGCGCTTCTGCCCGAGCGCTTTGGAAAGGAGGAGAAAGACGAGCCTAGCGAACGGTTCAATACGAATACGCATATCGTTACACCCCTATTATTTAGTTGTTTGTTTATTTGTTAGTATTATTTATTTATTTGTGAATGACTATTTATTTATTCATATTCAACCATCTAAATAAATAGATAAAAAGTGAAATATGTAAACACATGCATGTTACTCTCGCAATTTATTCATTTATTTAGTAACCAGTCAAACAAAATAAATGACAAAATAAATAAATACATAAATTGTGAAATATGTTAACATATTCATGTAACTTTGTTATTGCAGTAACTATTTCTTTTTTTAATAATGCAATATATTTTAAATAATTCAGTAAAATGTATAATTTTTTTTAATACATTTATTCATGCATGCATGCATACTTCAGTCATATATTATAAGGCATTATCAATCATACATGGTTGTCTTGAGTTGATTTAGTTGGCAGGATGGGTCATTTAGAGCTGATGCTGATATATAAGAATGATAAGAAGTGATCTAAATTGACCTGACCAGCAGAAATGTGCTGTTTATCACTGCTGCCCATTTTACAAGTCCTCAGTCGTTTCCTTTAGTTTCCTGCATTCAGATTTCTTGTTTGAGGTTTAATGCATACAGCCTTTTTTGTCTCCTAAAACATGAATCATCTGTGTGGTACTAAAACCATTCATTGAGACTTAATAGTATACTATTAACTGATTGGACGCGGTTAAATCAGGGTGTCATCTCCAGTGTGGTGTCCCTTGATTTTTACACCATTTTCCACTGATTTTCTGTAAAGTCATGTATCTTTAGTTATTTTTAGTTATTAAGTCAATCACTTCGATATTCAAAATGTATTTCCAGGTTTAAGTGCAAATAATCCCTTAAGTGTTAACAAATGCTTTTGGATCCTACTGTATTGCACATACTAGGAAAACATGATTGCATGTCTTTGCATAAACATGTATGCATGTTTTTTTTCTTTTTCTTGCAGAGGTTCAGTAGAACGACCAGGTGACATCTGGTCTTGAAGGCAAATAGATGTCTGTCTTCTCAGGACACACAACATATGCACACAGACACACATGTACTCACACACACACTGATCTCTGTCGCAGGATGAATAGTAGGCAGAGAGGGCAGGTGGATTCGCACAAAGTAATGAAATGAAATGACGGTCCTCCAGGAAGAGTAGGCAAAAAAAAAAAGAAAAAGCCTCAGAAAAAAGAGGGCAGATTTGGGCTGGCCAGGAAATTGAAGCCATTGCAAGCAAATTGAGTTCAGGTCCTTTTGAAGGGAGAGAGCACACCAATCAATTTGGCCCCTGCCAGGCGCATGCAGACGGTTGCGGAGAGAGGAGGGGGTGTGGGAGCATCCGTTAACTGGGGGTGTGTGGGGGGGTCTGGGGACGGTAAACAGCAGACGCCAGGCTGAGGAGATGCTAGCATTCTTCACAAAACACGCACGTACATATAAACACAGCCAGAAAAAGACTCCGCTAGCATTTCCAGCATTGGAATTCAACACAGCGTCTGCGTAGGTGGCTAGAATCATGAGCGCTTCCTCCAGAAAGATTCACAGAAAGTGCTAAGTCATCGTTTGAGCGGGATGCAAACATCTGCTAAGATCAAAGCTCTCCTTTTTTTTTCTGCGTGGAAAGAGGAGATGTTCTCCGAACGCTCCTTCCTGCTTATTGAGTAATGATCTGCTCTCAGTTGAGAAAACTCAGAAATGCAAAACTGTTTTCCATCCAATTTGTAAGAAAATTTATAACAAGTAAAATAAAACTACTACAACTAATGCTAGTGCTATATATATATATATATATATATATATATATATATATATATATATATATATATATATATAATTAAATATAGAAATAAAATTAAATTAAATGGGAAAAAAAAGTGTTATTTGTGAGAATTTTTTTTTTTTTTTTTTTGTAATTGTGAGAAAAAAAAATGTTGTTAATACATTATTTATTTATTCATTTAATTTTGTGTTGTAAATAAGCTTCCATAGGATCCTTCAAATTCAAAGTAATTTCAGAATATAAAATGGGTTTTAAATTGAAAATTACTTTCCAAATTGAAATGGCCCTCAACCCTACTCGGAACACAAAGTGCTTCCCCTTCTCTCAACCTCCTTCTCCACATACTTCCTCGGCCAAGATCTCTCCTCCTTCTGCTAATTCTTGGACACTGACACAACATCTCTGCTAAATGTGGTGGTTGCTCAGCAGGGCTGTTGAGACTGAAGCAAGGGTTGACGCAGGGTGGAATCATAACCCCCAAGGCCTAATTAACTCTGTTGGTTCCCCAATTAATCCATTAAGTTGTTTTGGCTCGGCTGCAAAGCCTCAGGCTGCATTTGATATACCAATACGCTGCTGCATTAGATTCTTAAATGTTTGCAAAGGGAGCATGATGAACCGCATGACATGGCATGTGATTTTCAGATCATTTCTGTAATTTATTATCACGATGTCGTAATTGTTTTAGGTTCGTGTTCTTTGGTTACCTACAGTAGGTTGCTGTTTAAAAAGGTCTCTAAAAATTGGAGCCATATTGATCTTGATTTTAATGATTTTAATTAGGGACAATTATCAAAGACAGAGGCATGCTGCATGCAATTCTAATTTATAAATTATATTTAAAATGTTTTACCATGAGTATTTAGATTAGATCATGAAATGGGAAACATTATGGAATCAGAGAATGAATGAACCCAACGTGCCTCTATAACAAAACTGTTCCATTGCACAAATTTCGGATTGCTTGTTATTGCAAATTTGTTTGATTTGGCAGAATCGAAACTTTATTGCTATGTTACATGAAGTTTTGGCAGGATCCACCTCATTCAGTGCAATCAGTATGAGGCCAAACTGAGATAAAAGAGGAATCAGATTGTCTTTGATGTTTTTAAATAATAATCTGTATAAAAAAATGCTGTTGTCCAAATAACCAACCGAAAGTAAGCGGTAGAGACAGCTTGTTCTCATGAATATTATCATGTGTTTTCAGAGATCAGAAACCTTAAACATGATCATTTTCTGCTTTGTGGATCTGTCACTTTGTCCAGGCTTTGCACATTATTTTAATTATTATTTTTGAATAATGGAAGAACAGCAACTTGGATCTAACTGCAGAGTTCAGAAAAGTTTGTTGCTTGTTTTTTTACATGTGAAGAGGCAATTTACATTTGAATTTTAAAGGCACAGCATGAAAACAGCCCATTTGATTCAAAGGGTCAGAGAGGAACAGCCATGGTAAACTAAAATATGGCTTTTAAAAGTTATTTTGTCATAAAAGCAAACAAACTAAACTTTGCTAACATTATAATTGGACTGCAGGGAGAACAAAAAAATATAATTCTATAAAAAATAAAAAATAAAATATATATATATGACCCCTTTAAAATGTTCTCTGGTTCAGAACTTTTAATGATCCTTCGTTTTTTGTGTTCTTTTCTAAAGTATCTCCACTGACCTGCAATCTTAAACTGACTCAAATAGTGATAGTGACAATGATTATAGTGTATGAAAGGCTAGATTACATCTGTAGATAAATAAATGTTTGTGCATTATTATTCTTATTTTTTAAATATATTTTAGTATTTTAGTGTGTGTGTGTGTGTGTGTGTGTGTGTGTGTTTTCCCCGCAGTGGCTTAGATGGCTTTGCAGAGGATCATTTGAACCAAGACTGATTAAAAACAGTTCATGTAAAATACACAAATAATCAAATGAAATAAAGTTATATAGATATATATATAGAAAACCCAGCAGCTGAAATAAATACTTTAATCAAGTCATTAATGCAATTCGTATCTAGAGATTACAGCACGTAAATGCCCATTCCTGTTCCAAGTTATTTATATGTTATTTTATTTATTTATTTATTTTTAGTCATGGTTGACTGTCAAAGTCTGATGCAAGAAAAATGATGGTCATTAATTGGTTGACAGCGTCTAATTTTGGCAAGGAGTCCATTAGAGGTTTTTAGTGTGTTGATGCTAGAATCAAATGTTTTAACAGTAGAGTGAATGCTGCATGTGCACTTCTGCCTACAGTTTATCATATTTTGAAAGCAACACGCAATATACTGTATGAACAGCTTTTTGAGGTCATATGGAACACGCTTCTGTGCTTAAACTACTATTACAATTGGTTAAAATGCTTTTAAAAGAAGTCTCTAATGTTCACCAAGTCTGTGTTTATTTGACCAGTAAATACAGTCAAATCAATAAAATATTGACATATTATGGTGACTTAAAATAACTGTTTTCTATTTGGATATATTTTAAAATAAATATAGTAGTGATACTTAAAATATTCTAATAACAGGTTAATTACGTTTTGTAGTAGTAACTTGTATTATAATGTAATAAACATCATAATATGTTGGGAGAAAGTAGGATTGCGTAGGAAGTGCTGACTGAGAATTTTCTATTAATTCATATGGAACAAGTGTTTGTTTGCTTCAGAGACAGCAGAATGATGCTGTTCCTACATCAGCTATTTCCTGTTTGTTTTCTTGCCCTCCAGTGCTTGAAAATGAGTATAATTGCAATGCATAGAGCAATATGCTGAGTCTCTCCGTCGCAGAACAGACACATGGCAACACGCAGGCGGTGGGATGGTGTCACACACTGCGGCTTTGTGGGAAATTTGCTGGCTGCTTGGCAACCAAACAAATGGGGAAAACGGTCTGGGCAACTTTTATTTTCCAGACGATTAGGTCCAACAGAAATTACGGTTGCTAAGATCATTGACCATAAAATTAATTATTAAGGCGGGAATCAATTGTATTTCATATGTCGCAAAACTGATCCATTTTTGAACGTTTGTGATTACCTGATGCTAGAGGTGAGGAGCCGTTGAAGACCTGTAATATGTCTGTTATTTATTGGAGGTTCAGGAGCTCATTTGTGTCAAGGAGGACACAATCTGTCACCGCAGGAAGTCTGCTTGCTTCCCCAGCAATCAGCGGATGACCGGTCAGACCGTGTCGTTTGGCTCAGGTCAGGGTAATAACACTCACACGCTGTTTCAGAGATAATAGTAAAGTGAGTGGGTATTTACCTTTCCTTGAAGATAGATGCTCGTTGTCCTTGGAGACGGTGGCGGTACGTTAGTAATGACGTCTGCTGAGTCATCATCCGCATTTACACCGTCCACTGTTACACTTCACGTGGTTTTTACAATGCAATGAGTATTTAATAATTCTTATATAAAATCGAGTATGTCGTATGTCATCTCATTATTACGTGGGACATGTGTTGTTACTGAATGTTTGAAATGTACATGGAGCGCAGGAAATGAATATTTATTTATTTACTTACCGTGCTCTTTGTGTTATTATTCATTTAATACTTCATCTTATTTTATTGGATCCCAGCAACATATATTTAAATCCATTTCACCAAATATTGCAGATTTTTCTTCTTTGGAAATGTGGGGAAGGATCAAAGGTTGGAGCTACAGTAGATGTGATTTAACACTGACATCAATAGATAAATGACAATGAATCTATATATGATATATAGTGGAATTTCAATTTCCTTAAAAAAAAAAAAAAATACAATAGTTAATTGATATGCATACTGTATATATTTTTTAATTTGTATAATCAATTGCTAAATTTGAATATTTATTTGTTATTATTTTTGTGTGTTTATTATTTGTTGTAGTTACATTTACCATTTTTTTTTATTAAGTATGAAATAAATTGTAAAATAAATGATTCATGGGATAAAAAATATGCATTATTTGCTAAATATTCACATTTATCTGTCTGTCCTTCAACTACATACAATACTTAATAATATTTAATTATTAAATCCGAACATCCTCTGAAGAGTTCAGAAGCAAAAGCCTTTAAGTGCCATTTGAAATTTCCTTCTAAAATTAGAATTTTTATCAGGCTCTTATGTGTTGTGTGAATAGATTCTTTTCACTGACATTTATGAAATAACTCAACATAAACATATGAGTCTGATAAAATAGTACTGAGAGGTTTATGTATTTGAACTCTTCATATATCCATTTCACTAAATATTGTTTATTTTCCTTCACTGTCACCACTGCATCTTACAGTGTTGGCAGATTAAACTACACTGTATATATTGCATATGTTCTTATAGTGTTTCCCAGTTATCAGCCCTCATAATAACCATCTGAGCATGAAGTCCTCTGCTTCTCCTGACTTCCAGAGCAAAGTGTAGTTCCTCTCACCGCATCTCGGTGGATTGGCTTGTTTTGCGTGAATGCATCGTTGCTTTAGAGCCGCGCATACATATGCATGTACCGTCTCCTGCACACGGGGTCTCTTCACGGCACGTGGCCGCTCGGTCAGCCCTGTGACGAATTTCCACTTCATCATCACGGCTCCCAGAGACGGGCGTCTGTGCATGAACTCCACTGCCTGCATAAGTCAAGTGATGTTATTTTTTCCACCTGCTCATGTAAAGCACCCATCGTCCATATGACGGGAGGAGATGCTGTTGTGATGGAATATTTGAATTCTGAATAATTCATTCAGCTCTGAATAAGAATAATTGATGGCACTCGATTCAGAGATCAGCTCTTTAATGCAGTTAGGCAGTTAAGACTGGGAAGGTTCACAGGTGCAAATTAGTTTGAACAGAATGCATGCAGTCACTAGAATTTCATATTTCATACACAGTGTATATATATAGTGATGAGGGATATACAGTTAGATCTTGTGAGGTACAGTTAGTGATGTATTGTAAAATTACTCGCACTGAAAAATCTTGGTCGTGTTGCCTACCCATAATGCCAGATAAATGTAGGGAAAGGGGACATGAACGAGTAACTAACATTTGCTGTGACTGTCTATCCAAATGGGATTATGTTCAATCCCTGTGATTATTGCTCTGGAAAGGTGCGCTTGCCTGCGGAAAGATAGTGGGATGCAGATTACACTTACTATAAGTGAGCAGAGATGTCCGCGGGCGCGCTAACATGTTCACATGTGCCGATTTGCAGGGAACTGCGCGAACACAATCCATCCATACAAATGACTCGTTCTGTTTTACCTCCCTAATAGGCTGGCAGATGTGCGAACGGCTCCCTCCCCGCTCTATCTGATGCTGGAAGCGAGGAGGAAACTGGGTAGACGGCCAGGAAAAGCAGCAGTTTGTCAATGCTAATCCTATACAACTCACCATGTGACGGGTTGCAAATGTTCGACTGCCAATAGCAATATAATTGAGCTTTCTTTCAATCTCGGGCTCGTCAGGTTGCCACGGCTGCTCGGGTTCCCCGCGTCGCCATCGGCCCTGTGCGTGAGCCAGCGAATTAGGGTGGGAGACACGATCCTGCTTTTCTGTAAGCAAATAGGTTTAGCACCTGGCAACACTCACTGAACACTACATTATCCCCTCATCGCTAGGGGAGACGGGCGCCTCTCTGTCTGTCCTCGCCTTCTCTTGTACGACACGTGTTTTTGTCGCTCTCTCCTTCTTTGCTCTCGTAATCTCGGTCCGTCTGGGTCTGATGTGTGTCCTGATTCGGGACGCTGGCCGGAGCGAGTGCAGTGACATTTGGTGGAAGTGTTGTCCCTGGTGTCAGGATCCATTTTGCTCATGTTGCCTCTCTTTTCCTTCCTGTGTATCTCGCTCTCTCAAACTTTTCACAAATTCTATCCGTTTCCATTAGACAGCCATCTGCCTGGCCTTTCAGGTGCTGCTGTTCTGGAGGGGTGGAGTTGGTCAGGTCGGGGCATGTTCTCATGAAGGGCCTGGTCCACAGTTAAACATGTTTAGCCCTTACAGCGCAAAGCTTGGAAATAAATTCTGACATTTTTCACTACTGACATTGATTTAGCTATACTATTTAAACATTTTCTGACAGAGCTACCAGTTCTAAGATGGATCGATAGAAGAAACCGCACATGAGTAGGTTTTAAGCTTCTTAAAATAAATCTACTTCACGAGTATAGTTTATTGCTACATATTCCAATTCATATACTTGCTAAACTTGAATATTTCATGTGAATGAAATATTGTGTGTGAATTTTAGTGATATATTTACATATTTATTTTATAAAATGTATTAATAAGTTTGTATATTGTAGATACAGTACATTATTATTATTATTATTATTATTATTATTATTATTATTATTATTATTATTATTATTATTATTATTATTAAATTGTTAAATCAAATGGAGCTGGTTAGTTTGGTTCATTAAATGTTTGAACTTTTGAAATGGTAAGCAATTAATTAAATATTTTTATTTGTGTTATTTGTTTGTTTATTTTTATTGTAGTCTGTGTAATGGCTAAAAGTTAACAGAAACTTTGGAGTGGATTTAACTGATGTGACTGCATTAAACATTTTATTTTATTAATATGTGTGTGCGTGTGTGTATGTGTGTGTGTGTGTGTGTGTGTGTGAATAGAGAAAATTAATAAGAAAATGCTTCCAGATCTCAGGTAGCTGTAGCGCTCTGCAGAACCACAGCATTCTCTCTAGCTCTGCTGTTCTTCTAAAAATTAACAATATCTTTGCATTCAAGACAAGTCAAAGTCCTTGCAGTCCAGAATGTTATATAGAGACAGAACCCTGAAGCCCCTCAGCTCAGACTCCGACGGCATCCTGTATGAAAGTTCTGGACATGTCAAATCTCGATCATTCCGATGCGTTCGTTCTCTGACCACCTCTCTTTGTTGGGTGGTTAAGAGCAAAGCAGCGTGGGGTTCTTCACCCCGTGTCACGACTGATTTCAGATTATGGCATGTCATTCAAGAAACTCCTGACACATCCGATCTGCATCTCTTATGCAGCAGATACTGCACTCCAGTCTCCTCAAAGCGAGAGAAAGAGGAAACCTCGGCGTGTCGAGCGGTATTTGTGTAACACGAGAGCGCCTATTGTATAGCGTTTAACCTCAGTAAAGAGGCCTTTGCAATATTTCAGGCCGTTATGAAATTGCCTCATGCCCCGGGTCTCTACTCAGAGAAAAAAATAAATAAATAAGAGGAAATAGACAGAAGCACAGACCTTTTTCAAAGACTCTGGCCTTTTCGTGGCTGTGGTGTGGAATAGGATGGATGTTTGTTGTTGTGCTTTGATGGGGTTATTTTTCCATGATAGGTTGATTTCTCAGCACACCTGCACCCACAGTTTGTTTACCTTTAATAAGTCAGAGGCTGGGGAAAGTTATTTGTGAGGGTATTGTCCCGCTGTTCCTGTCCATACAGTCGTCCAGTTAGTTGTTTTAATCTGAAGTGAGTCATTTCTCTGTCACTTGCATCCTCAAAATCATGTAAACATTTTAAAACAAAAAAATGTCACACTTCAACTGCAAATATTTCACATTAAATTAATTCATTTATTTGTTTAAATGGATAAAACAAGTAAAAAAGGTCATTTAGACAGTAAAAAAAAAAAAAAAAAAAAAAAAAAAAAAAAACAAACATCTGTTTTTGTACTTGGAACAGAAAGTGTGGCACATCGGCTGCTTGCGGCTTCATTGACTATAATGGAAACAATGTGATTTTTTTGCGTCATGATGTGCCGCTGTTGACACTGTGTTATGCTAATGCACCTCGGTGTTGCAGATTGGAGGGTGCAGAAAAATTACATTTTCCTCTACCAGATCTCTAAACCTTTTCACTCTCTCAGAGGCAAACAAGACAGATGGTGGTGCTAAAGCAGAAGGAGGGAATGCAGAAGTAAAGGGGACGCTTAAGAGGAACAAATCAGACCGTCAGCAGTACAGAGCGCTGCGGCCATCTTCAGTGTAGCTACAGTCCTACGCTTGATATATTTCAACAGAGTGCATGCAGAAGCATTATGAGTAAATTCACAGGCGATAATAGCTTAAGGTAAAGAGGCACTTACAGGAATCACAGCGGTGAATGAGAGAGAAGGGGAAACAGAACAAAAGAGCCGAGCCATTGTGTGGCCTGACGGCTTGCTGAGAGAAATGAGTCAAGTGGCACTGCATCAATTTACATCTCATCTCTAAAACACGTTCTCATTGAGCAAATAAGCATTATTTTAGCAGGGCTAGAGTTTTACCTCTCGAATGGCGCTGTAACGCTGTATGAAATGTGCTCACAATCAATAAGGGCTGTCTTTACCCGCAGTGAGAATCTCACGTTAACATGGTGCACGCAGTTGTTTGCAGTGAAAACCTTTTGAGGAATATGAAATGACATGATGTGATGTTCACATGTGGCTGTTCTCACCATTGATCTATACTCGGTATAGAGCCGCTTGCCTGCTGAAAACAGCATCTTACGCAAGGTGGATCTTGTTTTGATGGTTTTATTGAAGTTTTAGGTTTTGAGGTCAGTAAAGGTGTTTTTCAACATAAATTATTCTGCAAGGACACATTAAATTAGTGTTAGGGTTAGTGTTAAGGTAATAATAATGTTCTACAATGTTTTTTTTATTATCATTCTTTTGTTTTGACCTTCCTTTTCATCAGAATTCATTAAGATTTCCTTAAACATTTTAAGCAACTGTTGTCAACATTAATAAATGTTTCCTCAGCACCAAAGCAGCATATTATATCAAAATGTTTTAAAATATAAAAACATTAGTATATATATATTAGGGATGCACCGAATCCAGGATTCGGATTCGGATTTGGCCGAATACTGGGCTTTTTGACGGGGTTCGGTTTCGGCCGAACCTTAGGTTTTTTTTTCACCGAACCGAATCCTAGGCTTGCGCTACGCTGGTCGACGTCACGCAGCCGTTGATTGCGTGAAGGTGTTTATATGAAGAGGAGAAAGGCCCGACAGTTCGCTCTAAACTAAACTGTTCAGGAATCTTGAGCGCCTGGGACAATTTAGGGGCTGTTCACATATTGCGCCTAAAAACGCGTGGAAAACACTAGGCGCGCCGCTTTCTCCTTTCCAAAGCGGTCGGGCAGAAGCGCTCCTGAGGCGTCTGCCGTTGCTAAGCAACCATGACATGCTCTCTCCATGAAGACGCACAAATTTCAGCAAAGGATAAATGGATTTGCAGCTCTAAAAATCACCTGCAGTAGCTCTGCTACTAAATTTATTTCAAAATGGCAATCTATATACATCAATGATCAGCTGTTCCTTCATCTTGGCTGATCTTTCAACGTTGTTACGGGAAAGGATGAAGCTGATTGGTTAGTTCTTGTTACATGACCTGCGGTGCGCTTGCAGCATTCTGAAAAGTTGAAATGTTTTTAACTGCGGTGCGGACGCGCCTGGAAAACACGGGTTCGTCGCACCGCGTGCGCGTCATGGCCATGTCGCTTCCATTATGAGCCCGCATGCCGCACGCTTACATGGAAAATAACGATCTTGAGCGCGCAAAAGACGCGATATGTGAACGGGCCCTTATACCGTAGCAATACAGAGCCAGCCAGTCACATCGGGTGCTGACGTGGAAAAAAGCGTGATTTTTTTTTCGGTGAGCCTTTGATTCCTCTTAGAGAGGATCCTCTTAAGTGGTGGAAGACAAACCAGCAGCGATTTCCAGTGCTGGCAAAAGTGGCAAAAATCTACTTCTGTGCCCAGTGAAAGACTTTTCAGTAGGCTACTGCTGGGGACATTCGTTCCCACGCTCGCAACCAGCTGTCACCTGTTAATGCAGAGCGTCATGTTTTTTTTTTTTTTTTTTTTATTAAACAAAAAAGTTTTTCTCACTTGTCATCCTGGCATAATCTTGCCTATTCTTTTTTCTTTTTTTTTGAGTTAAAATAAAATAAAATGAAAAATACATTGCTGTGGACATTGTTTGCTTCATTAATGTGTTTTACTGTGTTAATGGAATAAGGATGCGAGTAGGATTCGGTAATCGGTTTCGGATTCGACTGAATCTTAAACAGTAGATTCGGTATTCGGCCGAACCCCAAAAACCTGGATTCGGTGCATCCCTAATATATATATATATATATAGTGACATGATGTGGCCAAGTATGGTGACCCATACTCGGAATTAGTGCTCTGCATTTATCCCATCCAAAGTACACACACACAGCAGTGAACACACACACTGTGAACACACACCTGGAGCAGTGGGCAGCCATCTTTTGCTGAAGCGCCCGGGAAACAGTTGGGAGTTCCGTGCCTCGCTCGAGTGGTATTGGAGGGATAGAGCGGTGTACATTCACTCCCACCATCTACCTTGGTTCTGGGTGGTTCTGAAAACCAGTCAGTATCTGGTGTGACCATCATTTTCCTCAATCAGTGCAACACATCTCCTTCTCATAGAGTCGGTCAGGTTGTTGATTGTGGTCTGTGGGATGTTGGTCCACTCCTCTTCACGACTTGGGAAGTCGTGGCCTAATGGTTAGAGAGTCGGACTCCCAATTGAAAGGTTGTGAGTTTGAGTCCAGGGCCGGCAGGAATTGTAGGTGGGGGGAGTGCATGTACAGTTCTCTCTCCACCTTCAATACCACGACTGAGATGCCCTTGAACAAGGCATCGAACCCCCAACTGCTCCCCGGGCGCCGCAACATAAATGGCTGCCCACTGCTCTGGGTGTGTGTTCACTGCTCTGTGTGTGTGCACTTCGGATGGGTTAAATGCAGAGCACAAATTCTGAGTATGGGTCACCATACTTGGCTGAATGTCACGTCACTTTCAATGGCTGTGCGAAGTTGCTGGATATTGGCAGGAACTGGAACACACTGTCATATACACCAATCCAGAGCATCCCAATATGCTCAATGGGTGATATGTCCGGTGAGTATGCTGGCCATGCAAGAACTGGGGTGTTTTCAGTGTCCAGTTATTGTGTACAGATCCTTGCAACATGGGGCCACGCATTATCATGCTGCAACATGAGGTGATGGTCGTGGATGAATGGCACAACAATGGGCCTCAGTATCTCATCACAGTATCTCTGTGCATTCAAAATGCCATCAATAAAATGCACCTGTTTCGTTGTCCATAACATATGCCTGCCAATACCATAACCCCATCGCCACCATGGGGCACTTGATCCACAAAGTTGACATCAGCAAACCGCTCACCCACACGACACCATACACGCTGTCTGCCATCTGCCCTGTACAGTGAAAACCGGGATTAATCCATGAAGAGAACACCTCTCAAGTGCCAGATGCCATCGAATGTGAGCATTTTCCCACTCTAGTCAGTTATGATGATGAACTGCAGTCAGGTTGAAACCCTGATGAGGACGACAAGGATGCAGAAGAACTTCCCTAAGACGGTTTCTGACAGTTTGTGCAGAAATTCTTTGGTTATGCAAACAAATTGTTGCAGCAGCTGTCCGGGTGGCTGGTCTCAGAAGATCTTGGAGGTGAAGATGCTGGATGTGGAGGTCCTGGGCTGGTGTGGTTACATGTGGTCTGTGGTTGTCAGGCCGGTTGGATGTACTGCCAAATTATATGAAACGTCTTTGGAGATGGCTTATGATAGAGAAATTAACATTCAATTCAAGGGCAACAAGTCTGGTGGACATTCTTGCAGTCAACATGCCAATTGCACACTCAATAAAAACATGTGACATCTGTGGCAGTGTGCTGTGTGATAAAACTGCAGATTTTAAAGTGTCCTTTTATTGTGGCCAGCCTAAGAAACACCTGTGCAATAATCATGCTGTCTAATCAGCATCTTGATATGCCACACCTGAGAGGTGGATGGATTATTTCGATGAAGGAGAAGTGCTCGCTAACACAGATTTAGACAAATTTGTGAACAATATTTGAGAGAAATAGGCTTTTTGTGTACATAGAAAAAGTCTTACATCTTTGAGTTAAGCTAATGAAAAATGCGGGCAAAAACAAAAGTGTTGCGTTTATCATTTTGTTCAGTGAATATTTAGATATAATATTTATATATATATTAACATAATATATTAATTTATATTTATTAAATTATATCAATACCAACTGGATTGTATGCAAGTTTATTTAAGCAATAAGGTATGTAAGGCTGTGCTATATTTATATTTTGAAGATATTCATAGCTGAATTGGCATTGATCATATGTGAAGTGGATGCAATGTCTTTAACTGGGCTTGTATTCATAAAACAGCCTGGCTTCAAGTGCTTTATTGAAACAACAGTATCTAGGAAATACAGTTAATTCAACAAACTAATTAACTTGCAACTTGGAAGATCTAGATATGATATGTAAACCAAGGTTAAAGTCTGCATGAAATGGTATTTCTTCTAAATGCATCCTTTTTGTTCTCATTGTAAATGATTAATTTATTTAGCTTTTCATTGACCTTGTAATTTTAAATCATAATGTCTTGATCTTCTAGTGAAATTAAAGTGTTCTCTCTAGCGACATACGCAGACTTTTCCAATCATTTAGCTATGCAGCCCACTTGAATGACGCTTCTTTATTGAAATCAGCTGCAAGCTTGCATTCAGATCCACCTCCATACAATCAACAACCAATGGTTTGAAGTTTTAAAGAAAATACACATTTCTATTTCATGTGACCTGTGCAGTGTCACTGTAGGTCAACAGGAATTTGTGTAATACTTGTTAAAGAGTGCTGGAACAATGTATGTAATCAGCATCCAGCTGTTATTTTGGTTTTGAATGACCCTTTAGCATACTCTTTGGTTTTCTTGGCTTCTCGGCTAGAGTCTGAATCGTGTTGTTACAGTCACTCCATACTGAGTGGAAACACACACACACACACACACACACTCAGTCAGTGAAGCACACAGTCTCTCTGCCTGGGTGAGGAGCTGTAAGCGTGTAGCTAATGCTTTGAGGCAGATCAGAAGAGGGTTTCAGAAGAGCAGCCCTTTACACTGCAGTGTGGAGGACTCGCTGACTCTCAGCACCGGACGCTCACAGCTGGGCTCGCCGCCAGAGAGGAGAAAGAGTAGAGCCAGAACCAAGATAAAGAGAGCTTGCTGGCAAAGAAAAGTAGAGAAATTCAGGTTCAAGAATGTGGCAAAGTACAATTAGCCCAGAGGGAACGACGCTAATCGCTTCCCTGTGTATCATGGTAACAATAGTTTCTGCCAAGATATTACACTTGCTACAACTATTAGTGATGCTTGCCTGACTAGTACTGTTAATATTACTCTTCCTTTTCTTAGAGTTTAGTGGTGTGTAACATGTCTTGCACTGTTTTCCGTGAATGAGCCCTCTTTTTTTTACTACCGTTCCAAGTTTGGGGTCATTTAAATGTTTTAAGATAAGATTTTAGAACTATCTAATGTTCACCAAGGGTGCATTTCTTTGATAAAAGTTCAGTTCAAAAATTATATTTTTGCTATTTAAAATACCAGTTTTCGATTTGAATACATTAAAAAATTTCATTTAATCCTGATTCAAGGCTGATTTTTCAGCATCATTACTTCAGATGTTTGTGTGTGTGTGTGTGTGTGTGTATAGTAAAAATGACATAGGAACATTTAAGAATCTTTTTAAGATTTTGTTTGTTTATTTATTATTATTATTATTATTATTATTATTATTATTAATTTATTTCTAGATAATTATGGCTAATAGTAAGTTACTTTATTTTAAAATGTAATGATCTATGGTATTCTGGCAGAATCTATGGCTACTATGTCACGTCTCTGTGAGGATCATTCACTTAAGTGAGCTTATATATTAACTTGCCTACATTTAAATCTAATTAAATCTGCTGCACTAAGCGACCAAAAGGCCTCAGAAATGCTTAAAAAAAACTTGCACGCAGCCCTGACCCCCAGCACAAAACACACCAAAGCACATCCACCAGGAGATTTCTACTATTTCCATCAGGATGAGTCTACACATCCATTCACGCTAGCTGAGTGTCCAGAGGCGCCCCAAGCAGCACACACAATGAAAAAACAATACAAGCACAGCGCATGTTTTATTCACCTTTTTGGGGGCATGTTAGAGCAGTTTCGGGGCTTGGAGGGCATGTTCTTGGGACACTGGGAGAAGAACCCCTCTTTAAAGCTGGTGTTTCATTCCTCTCAAGTCATGAATAGCTGTCCAGTCTGTGTGTTTGTGTAATGAAAGAGGTTTCCAGCTAGTTCTGCCCCGTACAAAAGGACGTTACGTGAGCTGCAAGGGTTGTATCTGTCCCCCTCATCTCACACATGTACGAAAATACTAAAGATGTTTTCTGTGACTGCGGACGACTGCAGATTGGCCCGGGTCGGCGTTTGAGCCACTGAGGCCAATGAAAGGATGGGAGGGAGGTCACAGCATTCTGCCTATAATGAGGAGCGAGGGGATCATTACCAGAGAACACATGCACTGAGAGCCACACTACAGAGAGCCGAGCCAAACGAGGCCTTCAGCGCTGCACAGAAACCTTCTCCTCTGATGTACGACGGAAACGAGGTGGAGAGAGAGGCATAATGGAGAAGGGGGAGGGAAAATGAGCTGATTTAAGTAGATAAAAAAGAAGGGACGGTGAAAAGAAAGAGGGCTACAAAAGACAAAGCGTGTAAGGTCCGTCCTCATCTGCTGCAGTGGCGCATTCAGACCAACAGAGGGCAGACAGCCTTTTATTATGACTCCAGACCGACTCCACATCTCCTGTATCGGTGCTCTGTTTCACGCCATAAAAACTCCTCCATAATGCAGGATACATATCTCTCACGCATTAGACCTTCAGCAACAATGATGCTTTCAAAAAAGTGTGTGCGTGCACATGTACTGTATATATATCTAGTATTTCACAAACACTGTTGGCAGTTCTACCAAGTTATTCTAGCGAGTTTTAAGTGACTACTTTTTCCACAGAAAACCCACTAACAAGTGTGTGGAAAGAGATAAACAACTATAAATGACAGATCTCATCTGAGGCATTGTGAAAAAAAAAAAAAAGAAAAAAAAAAGTTTCCTTTGGCTTTTGATGGTTCACATATACAGTTTAACTGAAGCCAGCCTTTGTTTTAATGAGAATATCTATCTATCTATCTATCTATCTATCTATCTATCTATCTATCTATCTATCTATCTATCTATCTATCTATCTATCTATCTATCTATCTATCTATCAAGCTTAATGATTCCATTAATAATTATATTAGGACTTTTGATAACCACTTGTCCAAAAATTATTTTGAACTTGGTATTTTATTTTATTTTATTTTATTTTACAGAGCCCAGTTTTTCCCCTCTCATCAATTCAGTCTGCAAGCTCAATATTTTTTGCATTCAATTTGGCAGCGAATCTGTTTAATGGGTTTCATAAGCATCATCGAATGTGATAAATATAGCTAATTCTGGACTTTTACTTGAAGCTGAAAGCATAAACAAATCCAGCACAAATATCTGATGAACAAACAAAACAAGCGATGGAGATGAATGCGGATGCCAGATTTTCCAATTCCATTTCCAACTTTTACAAATCATCAGTAACCAGACTTCATGTGTTGCATTGGCAGAAGAATGCAGAACCATGGACAAAGCTAAATGTCTTGAAGTCATTCGGTTCTGTGTAAGAACCATTCTAGATTCCTCATCGTAGTTGTGAGGTGTAGGGAAATCTGGTGTGCTGCTGTTTTGAATGCTCATGTGTGTTCTCTTGTGTTGTTGTGTAGAGGTTGATGATTCTGAGAAGCTGCAGCACAACAGCCGCGGTCGGTGCTTGTTTCAGCAGGTGGTGAGGCGTTGCTGGATTGGATTATTTTCTCGAGTGTGCAAGGTTGGAAGCAGCAGTGAGGTGGTAGACATTCCTTCTCCTTCCTTGAGCAATCTGAGCAATCGCTTGCAAATGAAAGGCACACCAGGGCTGCTATGGAAATATCCACGTTGAGACTAGAACCTTAATTTCCTGTCACAGGCTTGCCCTTTAATTTTGCGTGTATTCAACTACCTACACGTGTGAGTCATTGTGCGGATATATTAATCACTGTTTGAGTGATCTGCTGATTGCGCTATTACGGCTTTCTTTTCTTTTTTGTAAGCCTGTGTTGGTTTGCAACATACTCTCCACCATGACACTGAGCTGAAAAGAGCAGTGGCATACTTGATGTAAAAAAAAAAAAAAAAATTCCGACAAGCAATAAAAGCTTTTCTTCTCTAATAAAGGCTTCTTTTTTCAGCTCAAACAAAAGCTTTTTCCTGTGGGTCATGGTTTGATTGGTTAACTCAGGTTAGTGGGGTTACCATTATTGGTGCATTCAAACATTGCAGGAAGGTAGGAAGAAATTAACTTTTATTTAGCAAGGACACTGTTAATTAATCAAAAGAGACGGTAAAGTCATTCAAAATACTACACAGTTTGATTATTTCAAATAAATGCTGTTCTTTTGAACATTCTATTTATTAAAGGGGTCATATGATGCGATTTCAACTGTTCCTTTCTCTTTGGAGTGTTACAAGCTATTGGTGCTTGAAGAAGAAGACTAAAGTCTCAAATCCAAAGAGATTTTCTTTATCAAAGTTAAGACTCTGTCAAGCCCCCCTAAAACACCTCGTTTAAACATGCCCCCACGTCTCTACATCACTATGTGGAAATATTTTTGTAATGCCGCCCAAATTTTCATGCAAAGATAGAAGGCATGGTTTATGTATCCACAATTATTGTTGAATCAGCCAGTGAGATCCATAGAGGATCTACAATAATCTACAGTATTTGAAAAATGATGTGTTTTTTTAGGATTTTAAAGCATGTCAACATATTATTTTACTCCAAATAAACAAAATAATGATCTTTAAAAAAAGCATAATATGACTCCTTTAAATAATTCAAGAAAATACCACACCTTGCACAAAAAAAAACAAAAAACAAAATAAAAATATGTAGCAGCTTGACTGTCAACACTGATCATGTTTTTGAGCACTAAATCACCATATTGGAATGATCTATGTAAAACAAAATAAAGAAAATATTAGTAGTAGTGTATATATTGTATGTATATGTATATATATATATAATATGTATATATATCTATACCATTTAGCAGGCAAACACCTTTGTTTTCCACTTATGATTATTCAGAAGCAGCTGTGCATTCTAACTAAATGAAATGGAAGATTATTGTTATTCAATCACGGCAGTCAGATATTTCCTAACATTCTCTTTTATCAATGGCAGAGTAGTGTTGTATAAATCCGTTCGTCCAAGTAACTGAAACCGGCTCTATTTTTGCATCTCGCATATGACACCACAAACACTTTCTCTTTTTAATGCAACATCCAGCTTCTCAGTTCTTCTTCATTTCTTCTTCTCAGCTTCTTCATGTTTTAAGAAAATATAAATAATAAAACTTGTGCATTGCCATTTATGGTTCCATGAATTACCTTTGACATCCATGGAACCATTCCATAAAAAAAGCACCTGCTGCAAGGTTGGTTTCAGGTGTGAAAGAGAGCACTTTTTTTTTTTCTGACAGCACGCTTGCTTGTGGTGGAAATGGAGGGGGTTGTTAGCATCTCCACCCCTTGGGAGAAACACTGAGAGATGGAGGCAGCGAGAGGTGCGTTTGCCAATGCGTCCCATGAGATCCAGACAGAAACAGCAGTCTATTATTTCTCAGACATGTAGCATCCGGCTGCAAAAATCTCCCTATTCACACAGAGGACAGAGAAAATTGGATTTGAGAATGCTGACCTTATATGTGAAATGTTCTTGATGCAGACTTAAAATCATCACGTTAAGAACAGATATAGCAGTGAATTAACTCTAGCCAGATTTGTTGTGCCTCCGAAAGAATTACGGAAGATGTTCTGAGGTTTTGTGACATTTGCTGGAAAGTTCCAGCAAACTCTGGAGCTGATCTCTACACAGAGACCTGATCTGCCACTAAACCTCGATAACAGTTCTCAGACAGCGATGACTTTTGCCGAGCAGGAGGCTAGGTTAAACCCAGACTTAACGCAAATCCATTAAGCGCTACTCTGTTGGATGTGAAGCACTCATAAGCAAGCCCTGAAATTCCTCCTTAGAAAAACTGACATAAGCCTGAAACGTAGGAAATGTAATTCATTAAAGATCTGCATGTTCGCAGATTTGTTTATGCATGCCGTAATTGCCTATTTACTTGCAGCCAAAGATGTCTCAATTTTCTGAAAAGCGCTTTAGAGGCATCCACTTTCTTTTCTTTTCCTTCTTCGCTCCTGAGCCCTGAGTGAGGGAATCGCGTGGCGAGATCGACTCGCACATCTTTGAGCAGAAAACTTCTGTGACACTGATTCTGTGTACTTTGACAAGGACAAACATCTTTGCTGAAGTGGCTATGTATGCTTTGCACCAGTGCCGTCGCCAGCGCATTTGGCCCGTTTCGATATAAAAACATGCCGCTAATATGGGCTGACAAGCATGATAAGCCATGATTGCATGTAAATTGGCAGAGGCGAAGGTTTAAGCTGGTCTTATGCTAATACAGCAGTGAGTGACTGCTGGGCAAACACACAAATACACACACACATTTATGCCCACATTGACTTTCACATGGTGTGAGGCGCAGGCACACGGGGTCCTGTACTAACTTTTGGAGAATTGAGAAAATGTTGCATGAATATTTCTCACTGGCCATAAAGCTTTATTTCGGATCATGTTTTATTAAAGAAATATTTTTGGACCATTGAAAACAGGATTAATTTGCCATTTTTCTTTGCATATTTGTGATAAGCAGCACAGGTCAATGTGTCCCTCGAGATGAGCCAGAGTCTGTCAAATTGCCACAAAAACAAAACTGGGTGTCATTTGGTGGCTTAATACGAGAAATATATACACATATAAACCTCTTTTTATCCCTTTTTTCTCTCCAGTAAAAAAAAAATAAAAAAAAAAAAAAAAATAATATATATATATATATATATATATATATATATATATATATATATATATATATATATATATATATATATATATATATATATATATTCTTACAATAAGATCAATTTATGTAAGAAACAGAATTACATAAACCACACAGTATTCATTCATTCATTTTTTTTTCTTTTTAAGATTTATGATTTATTTAAATGTCAATGTCAATAAGATAAAAACATACCAAGAAAATATCCTGCATAACATTTAAGTCATCATGTTTTTTTTTCTTCTTAATTTTATTTTATTTGCTTCACCATTTAAGTTACCAGCTAATTAAAGTCTTTCAGTTCTATTTCCCCAATCAGTTCAGTTTTAACACACATGCATTCATGCCTCATTAAATATTTTAAACTATGCACACATAAGTAGCCATAATACATTATCACTGCATATAATGTGTGTGCATTAAGTCTTGGTTTATAATTGAAGTGTGATCACATACCTGTGCATTCATCTCATGGTGGTTTGCGTATCACGCTGGGACATTAGAGGTGTAGTATTTCACTCTGCAAGCTGATCTATACACAATATTGCTCTGATGATATCGTGTTGTGATAGAGATTAATGCTGTGTGTGGTTTTTGGCAAAACCCAAGGATATCACATGAATAAAAATACTACACAGGGCTTGCGGTTTAGCGAGTATGTAATATCCTTCATATATATTACTCAAATTATGTGTGTGAAGTTGTAGTGGGATCAGTCAGAACTGTACAGTATGTACGTGCACACACAGACAGTTTAAAAGACACATCTCTGTGATAAAACTGCAATTTAACACTTCAAACAGACTGTGCCACCAACACCAACAACTCAAATCACAAGTAAATAATCCCAAGTAAAATGACTGTCTGAAACAAACTTATCCTGAAATGTCCCCTGTTTACTACTATAAACAACAATCCTCATGCTTTCATGCATGATCATTTTGTGATGTGAGTGGTCAAAAGGTGAAAAGGTCATTGAGATTGTTCTGAGCCCAGAGATCTGAGAAGTGAGCCGCTGTGGTTTGTCCAGCTTAAGTGGTCCGTAGTTCAGGCTGTCATGCTGAAGCTACCGTTCGCCTCTTTTTTACCTCTAATTGAATGTCACTTACTTTCTGAAACGCTCCAAATTATATAATGAGGTCATTTGCATAGCGCTGAGATTGGCTGACCTTTGCTTTTGCCAATAATTACAGCAGAGTTGTCTAAGACATTCGACAGAAATTGTGCAAAAAAAGACAACTTCTCTCTCAGAAAGGTTAGTGGAGAGCTCGGTGCTAGACTTTGCGAAATGTCATTAGAATTTCTTGGAGTATGCTCAAAATTAACAAGTGACCGAGATCAGCAATGCAAGAAAATATTTTCTTGAAAAGCAACAAGAACTGTGCTTGGTTTAAATTACGTGTGCAATTATTTCCCAGTAATTGCATTGGAGAGGTTGTTTGTGTACAGTACCAGCGTGTTGGATTGTGCGTAAGTTATTGTGTATGCAAGTGATGGAAAGCTCGCAGATGTAAAATGCTACAGGCTTGCTGCATCATCAAGACCTTTTGATGATGATGCCGGAACATTCACACGGTTTTGAGCCTCTGTGCCCAGTGTGAGCACATGGCATGTGAACTGGGACACTCTGGCCAGGCCGTGCCAACACAGCAGTGTTATTCCGCCAACGCCTACCAGCGCTGTGGGCAGAGCCTGTGCTGACCGGCCATCGCCAGAGCACTGAACATAGAACACACCACCTCTATCACAACAACTCAATAAACTGGTCAAAAGTTTCGGGGCAGTCAGATTAGATTTATTTATGTATTTTTATTTATTTATTTATTTATTTATTCAGAAAGGATGCAATAGATGTAGCAAAAGTGACAGTAAATGCTAATGTAATAAAATACTTATATTTTAAATAAATTCTGTTCTTTTCAACTCTATATTCATTCAATTTTCATCAGTCAACATGATGATGATGATGATAGTAAGACATGTTTATTGAGCAGCAAATCAGAGTATTAGAAAGATTTCTAAAGGATCATGTGACACTGAAGACTGGAGAAAATAATCTGAAAATGTTTGCTTTGCATCACATTTTATATTCATAAATTACATTTCAAAATGTGTTCAAATAGAAAACACTTATATTAAACTGTACATTTAAAGTGCATGTGTTGCATCACATGAAATTAATTTAATTTCACAATTTATTAAAATAATAATAATAATAATAATAATAATAATAATAAAGCGGTTTTAAATTGTAAACTTTATTGTAAAAATGTAATGCTGTTTCTAATGATGTTGCATCACAGGAATTCATAACATTTTAAAATATATATGTGGCGAGTGGGGTGGGACCGAGAGGCGTGGGAACGAGGAGTGAGGCCAGGTGTAGTGATTGGAGATGAGCTGCACCTGCGCCCCACCGCCAGTATCGAGTCCCACGTAGGAGATGGAAGGATATAAAACTGGAGCGACTATAGTGAAGGACGAGAGAGGACCAGGCCTGGGACATTATTTTATGTGTTTGCTTTTTATTTGTGCGCGTCAGTCGCGCTGACGCGCTGTTTTGTTTATTTTTGAATTATTAAAGTATTTTGATTGTGTGCCGGTTCCCGCCTCCTTCTTCCCGATGATTAGGGAGTTTTTATCGTTACAATATAAAAATAGAACACACTTATTTTAAATAGTACATTTTATGTTCCTGTGGCTCAGTGGCAGAGCATTGCGTTAGCAGCGTAAAAGGTTGTGGGTTTGATTCCCAGGGAGCACAGACATACTGGTCAAAAAAAAAATTGTATCCTGAATGCACTGTAAGTCGCTTTGGATAAAAGCATCTGCTGAATGCATACTTGTAAACTTATCTTGCTAAACGTATCTTAATGTTCCATTTTAAAATATATTAAAATAGAAAACATATTGCAAGTTTTATTGTATATCTATCTATCTATCTATCTATCTATCTATCTATCTATCTATCTATCTATCTATCTATCTATCTATCTGTCTATCTGTCTGTCTGTCTATGCCACTTCTCATCATTTTACCTCACATGCTGGCATGTCATAGCACCGTCATTTTGAGCGATTATTAATACATCATATCATTAGTGCATTACGCAGAATCCACTGTACACATGATGTCATACAGTATGTTGTTTAGTGCCGAGAGCTTTGTAAAGTGAAACGTGACTTGTGTTTGCTGTGCCGAGGGACAATTTTGACCAAATAAAATCCAAAACATACTATTTGTTCAGAAAATTAATTTCTATAAAAGTCAACAAATCCCTCATCTGTCAAATTAGTAATTCAGTCTCAATCCACGATATAGACTGAAAGTGGGCGGATGATTGGGTAAGAGGGAGACATGCGTTAACGTGTGGCTCTGTCTCTCTGCTCTCTGGTTTTATAGTCGCAGCGGCGCGTCACGTTTCACCTGCCGGATGGGTCTCAGGAAAGCTGCAGTGACAGTGGGCTGGGGGACCATGAGCCTGTGGGCAGTGGGCCACTCCTCTCACACCCTCTCCCTCTGGTGCAGGCGCAGGACGAGTTCTACGAGCAGGCCTCTCCGGACAAGAGGACCGAAGCGGACGGCAACTCGGACCCCAACTCTGGTAAGCCTGCTCATGTTTGCAGTGTAGCTCTAGTTACTCTCCTTCTCTCTTTGTCTCTGCTCTTCTCTGAACTTAACAGAGGAGGAGGAGCTGAGCCAGAGAGCAAGATGAATATCACAGATGATAGTTTTCATTATACGCCTTCCCACTCAATGTGTATAACAATTTAATGTTGTGCAATAACAGTTTACAATGTAAAGATAGAGTGCTCTCACGATACACAGAATGAAGTTTGCACAAGTGAATGTAGTTGTAATAAATAAGAGATGGGTAGAGGAAAAATTGCATAATTATGCGTATTTGTGCAGAAACGCAGTAGATGTGCATTAAGAGATCCAGAAGATGTGTGTAATGCTAAAAATAAGCCCTCTCAGCAATGTTTCGTTTACTGTGTTTTTGCTTTACACATCATATTAACTAGTTTCAGCGTGACGTTTCCAGCATTTCTTTCTGTTCACGCTGAACTCTTGATGCTGTGCGTAATGATAGAAGGCCTGGTAATCAGAATATATATGTGATTTAATGTATATTTATGTCAGACGGTGGGATTCACAGATACCAAATATCATGTTTATTTCAGTGTTACTTGCTCTTTACAAATATACTTTATAAATATGCTGTCTTGTATAATTATATGAGATTCGCCCATTTATACTGTGTGTGTGTCTGTGTGAGTATATCAATTGCTTGGTAACACAAATTGCTAATAAGCCAATCACATGGAAGCATTTAGGCATCTGAAGTTCAAACCGAGCATCAGAATTGGGAAGAAAGGAGATTTAAGAGACTTTGAACGTGGGATGGTTGGTGGTTGGTGGTGGCTGGTCTGAGTTTTTCAAATAATGCTGATCTGCTGGGATTTTAGTGCACAACCATCTCTAGAATTTACAGAGAAAGGCCCCAAAACAGAACATATCCAGTGAGTGGCAGTTGTGTGGGCAGACTGGTCAGAGTTGATAGAAAGGCAACAGTAACTCAAATAATCACTCGTTGCAACCAAGGTATGCAGAATACCATCTCTAAATGCATAACACATAGAACCCTGGGGCAGATGGGCTACAGCAGCAGAAGACCACACCGGGTGCCGCTGCTGTCAGTGAAGAACAGGAAACAGAGGCTACAATTCACACAAGCTCACCAAAATTACACAATAGAAGATTGGGAAAAAAGTTGTCTGGTCTGATGAGTCTCGATTTCTGCATTGACATTCAGATGGTAGAGTCAGAATTTGGCGTAAAGAACATGAAAGCATGGATCCATCCTGCCTTGTCTCAACGGTTCAGGCTGGAGGTGGTGGTGAAATGGAGTAGGGTATATTTTCTTGGCACACTTTGGGCCCCTAAGTACCAACTGAGCATCATTTAAATGCTACAGCCTACCTGAGTGTTGTTTCTGACCATGTCCATCCCTTTATGACTTCAGTGTACCCTTCTGATGGCTACATCCAGCAGGAAAATGCATCATGTCACAAAGCCCAAATAATCTCAGACTGGTTTCTTGAACATGACAATGAGTTCACTTTACTTAAATGGCCTCCACAGTCACCAGAGATTGCAAATCTGCAGCAACTGTGTGATACTATCATGTCAATATGGACAAAAATCTCAGAGGAATGTTTCCAACACCTTGTTGAATCTATGTCATGAAGAATTAGGACAGAGGTCATAAAACAATGCTCAGGTAGGCTGTGGCATTTAAACGATGCCCAGTTGGCACTAAGGGGCCTAAAGTGTGCCAAGAAAACATCCCCCACACCATTACACCACCACCACCAGCCTGCACAGTGGTAACACGGCATGATGGATCCAGGTTGACGCCAAATTCTGACTCTACCATCTGAATGTCTCAACAGAAATCGAGACTCATCAGACCAGGAAACATTTTTCCAGTCTATAAAGTAGTGTAATGGAGTTGTAGTGGAGACGAGTGGTACCCGGTGGGGTCTTCTGCTGTTGTAGCCCATCCGCCTCAAGGTTGTGCGTGTTGTGGCTTCACAAATGCTTTGCTGCATACCTCGGTTGTAACGAGTGGTTATTTCAGTTAAAGTTGCTCTTCTATCAGCTTGAATCAGTCGGCCCATTCTCCTCTGACCTCTAGCATCAACAAGGCATTTTCTCCCACAGGACTGCCACATACTGGATGTTTTTCCCTTTTCACACCATTCTTTGTAAACCCTAGAAATGGTTGTGTGTGAAAATCCCAGTAACTGAGCAGATTGTGAAATACTCAGACCGGCCCGTCTGGGACCAACAACCATGCCATGCTCAAAGTTGCTTAAATCACCTTTCTTTCCCATTCTGACATTCAGTTTGGGGTTCAGGAGATTGTCTTGACCAGGACCACAAACCTAAATGCATTGAAGCAACTGCCATGTGATTGGTTTATTAGATAAATGCATTAATAATAAATTGAACAGGTGTTCCTAATAATTCTTTAGGTGAGTATATATATATATATATATAAATTGGTGAATCTCACATGCTCAGATCATATTTCACCATTAAAGAGAACATATGCTGAATATTTAACACAGATAAAATTAAGCTTATTTAAGGACCATTTGAATTATTATTATTATTATTATTATTATTATTATTATTATTATTATTATTATTATTATTATTATTATTATGTGCCAGTTACATACAGTTCTCAGATTATAATTTAGTAAAATAATGATTGAATACTATAATAAAGTTGTTCAAATTAAATTAATAAAATTAACAATAAATGACAATAAAAAAAATGTACATAAAAGTGTAAAACATAAGATGTTTTACTATTTTAATATATTTAAGATATTTTTTAATCTTTAAAATAATGAGAATCACATAATTTGTTGAACTGTGGTAAGCAGCATTTTTTATTTATTTATGTATTCATTAATTTATTTATTTTTTCTGGAGAAAGTGCTAAATTATATAAAAAAAAAAATAATCTAAAATCCTAAAATGGTCACTGCTCAGCAAAAATATATTTTCTCGTTTCCTTTCCTCTTTCCTCTTATTTTGAGGTGAAATATGAGCTGGATCTGTTATTGACAGCTTTGTGAGAGTCATCCAAATGCCCCCCAAAACTTTAAATCAGCTAAATGAAAAACAAATAACATTTCCCGAAAAAAAAAGCTAAGGTTTGTACTATTGTAAAAAAAAAAAAAATGCTTTAAAATGAAAACGATCCTTGTAATATTGCTCATCTAAACAGTTTGAACCAGCAGAACTTCATTCTCACCTTGAGTAAAATTAGCAAAGGTCAGTCAAAAGAAGACATTTGATTTATATGTCACCACAGGGCTTGAGGTCACTTCCTGTGTGAAAAGAGCTATGATGGAAGTATGTGTATTTATACGCTAATGGTCAGTTGTGTCTCTCTGGGCTGACAGAGTGAAGCTCTTTTGGGCTCAGCACGTACTTGATTTATTTAGCGATGATTTCCCTGTTGGGGTCTCATGCGGCAAAGATGTTCAGTTTTTATATTTCCAGCCATAGCACTCCATGACCTACTTTTCCCATCACAGAGAGCCATAGATCTGCTCCAGCACCTGTTTTGCCCAAGGTCAGAGATAGTTAACGTGCGCACGTTTGTACCTCACCATTCATTTGAGTGGTTTAACTAGTTTTTTTGCACCAGGATATTCTCAGATTTTTCACGCAGATTTTTTTATTGGTCTCTAAAGATTCACTATAGATGTCACGCATGTATCCGTGAGACTTTGCGTCTTTTCTTGCTATTAATATGATATTGAAAGTGTGATCTAGTGCAGAGCGGCACAACTCAAGTGTCTCCTTTTAATTTGATGAGAGAGGGGGGAGCCCAGAAACAATCATTTGCATAAGGTAGGTGATAATTGCTCTTTTTAATGGAATTGATGGTGGTGTACACACCAATTATCTACAAGCTCTTAAGCCTGGTAATTAATTAGCACACAAATGGCCACGGTGCCATGGAGACCGGCATATAATCAAATATTGGACACACACAGGGGCTATATTGGGAGCATCGCCAAGCTCGGATGGCAGCATCAATTAGAGGTCAGTAAGAAATGAGATGAACAAATCAAATTGAGCTTCTTTTACGTCACCGGGGTCTCAGTAGCACAGGGAGCATCAAACTCCCATTTTGTTGCTCAAACTCTGCCAACTTTCAAAATAACTTTAAAGATGTGCATTGGTGTAGAATCTGGTGTGGACCTTAGGGACATTTTCCTACCAAAGCCAAAATATAACGATTAGTGATTTCAAAGATACTGACTGCAAGATAGATAACTGATGGTTTCTGGATTACAGATGAATCCTACCTCTATCAGTCTTAAATGAAAGGGGACTGTAATCTCAAGCCTGGTCCGTTGGCTTCGGTATGGATCAGTGTGCATTGATAAAGTCGGAGATGTTCATTAATTAAGCATATCAAAAGGTTCATCTAAACTCCTGCTGCTCAGACTGTGAAAGTACTGCAGTGCAGAAAAAAGTTAATTTCACTCGACTTATGAACTAAACACTCTTTGAAGTGTGTTTGCTTGTGTGTGTATTACAGATGGTGCACAAAAGTGTGTATATATACACGTTAATTTATAAATATAAAGTGAATTCCTTGCACACTGCAGTTCAAAAGTTTTGGGTGGGTACAATTATTATTATTATTATTTTTTTATATATATAAAAATACTTTTATTAAGAAAGGGTGCATTTAATTGTCTGTAAAAACTTACTAACACAACACTGAAAGTTATAGAAAATATTTTTGGAGTATCAAATCAACATATTTTTGTCTTATTTAATTTAACATATTCAATCAACAGATTTCTGAAGGATTATGTGCTACTGAAACCTTCTGAAACGTCAGCCGTGTCTAATAATATTTTAAGATACATTGGAACCCGAAAACAGTCATTTTAAATAGTAAAAATGTTTAACTATTTTTACACAAATAAATGCACTCAATGATTTCCTCCATAAACATTTCCAAATCTTACTGACCACATACTTTTGAATGCTAGTTTATGTTTTATTCTAGTAAAATATGCAACCATGAATGCTGCGACGAACCAAGTATTCCTTTAATAACATAAGGCCATATACAAGGTCACAGATTCTGTGAAAACTCAATCTACCTGAACCCAGAGTGTCACACAATGCTCTTTCTGAATAGCAGTTAACAAAAGCGGTGAAAACATACGCCTCTGTGGGTCGCCTGCACTCAGATGCCATGGAACGCTAGTTTCTAGTATGTGGAGCCATTGTGTGCCGCGTACAAATCTCTCTATGCCTGCATGCTCAGCGAGTTCAGGAAGCAGTCTTCTGTAAAAACTGGCTGTGAGGATTAATTTGTCAACTTCTGATGATCTGTACCAACCACAGGGAACCAAGGGTTCGAGGTTGTTGTGCAGATTGAATTAATCTCCAAAGTTGCGAGCATTTATCTCTTATTTTCTTTCTTCTGGATTTACCCCTGCTCTGGTGTTAAACTTGTTTGTTACCTTATGCAAAAGAACCACAAGCTCCATTTTTGTTTTGTATGCTGCTGACAGAACTGTCAACGTCAATTCCTGGCAACAACTTAAGAACGCAGGGAAACATGAATCTGAGTGGGCTCCATTTGGACTCGGTGGGAGATCCCGACATCCCGCTCCGCGTGTGTAGGCTTCAGAAAGCTGATTTCCTTCGCCACAAAAAAATATTTGAACAAAAGCAACCATCTGAGATGATAATTACGGGATACTGTTAAGCTCTGCAATTCAGGGGTTTGAGAAAAAAACAACAATTTTTGAGCATTTGTAAGGAAGTGACTTGGAGCTAAAATACGAGTCGCAGCGGCTGTGTTTGTGAGCCTTATACTTCCTTTGGTTTTCAGAGGCGAATTTATTCTACCTTTATTCTGTGCAGCTGTTGTTAATTGCGAATACATATGCATTAGTATCTAATTAGCAATTATGCAGATTGCCTAATTATTTTTATATTTTCAATCCAAAGGTATTAAGCTAGCGGATGGTAATTGTAGGTCAGCATTGCATGCGCCACTACTTTATACAGAAAAAAAAAAAAAAAAAGATGTTTATCAAGAAGATTTTTTGACACAACTTTATATGTGTAATTTAAAAGCTAGAAAGGCTCATTTTAATCTTACGGGAATCTTAAATGATTTGCAGAAGTGTTTTAAATGCTTTGCGATTTCAACGTCCTCTAGAATAATTACCCGCATTCATTCTCAGGTTGCTGTGCTGCAAATGTGCGATTTAATTTGTAATCTAATAACTCTGGGTTATAATTGGTGGTTGAGATGGTGGTGACTGAATACGCCAGGCACATATACAATAACCCATAGCTGTTTATTTATTGATGCATGATTTAATGCCTTGGGTTTACAGTTCAGTTCAGATAATTAAAGATTCAGTTGCCTGAAGCTGTATTCTCTTTGAGGGGGAGCCTGGGTAAGTGATTGGTGGTTTTAGTGAAGCACGTATAGCAGACAACCTTGAAATAAAT
This sequence comes from Carassius auratus, assembly GCF_003368295.1. Taxonomy (NCBI): domain Eukaryota; kingdom Metazoa; phylum Chordata; class Actinopteri; order Cypriniformes; family Cyprinidae; genus Carassius; species Carassius auratus. The sequence continues at coordinate 2,824,898 of NC_039248.1, read as the reverse complement.
AATAATTAAACCTTACAGTATCTTTAAATGTTAAACCACAGATCATTTTTCAGTTTTATTTGTCCTTGATTTGAGGCATGCATTATGCTGGTTGTTGCTTTGGAGTTGGTTAAAAATACATACAAAGTGAACTTTTCTTCTAGCGAGTCAGTTTGTGAGAATAAATGGGTTTGTGAATTGTACCACTTCATTCTTTGCTTTTAGTTTTGCTCCTGTTCTGGAGAGTTTGGTTTTATAAAGTGCCTTTAAATTAAACATGTACGGTTTGCGTGCTATGAGAGCCAAAATCCATTCATATTATTCAGAAGCACAGCTTCTGTTCACTGTGGACTTCATGGTGGAGTCGAATGGAAAGATGGCGTGTTTTGTAAGCATGTTTTTGACTACATGGAGTTGAATGCCAGCGTCTGTTCGTGGTCCTCCGATGTTTAGATGCCAGTAGAGATGGCAAAAATGTATCCGCTATTTTTTCATTAATTTATTTAATTTGTTACCCAATTAACAGCACTTATTACTTTTCATTTTTGACTTTAACATTTTTATATTTTTGTACAATAATGTCAGCGCAGTGCTGGGTTAAGAGCCACTGTGATACAGCACATGAATTCTTGGGTCTCCATTTTCTCATTGTGTTTCTAAACAGAATCGATAATGATACCTTAATAATTCTGTAAGAACTGAAACACTAAGTCATGGATGCTAAGCATGTTCACGCAGCTTCTATGGGAGAACATCCACACAGCGACAGGCCACACGCTTCTCAAAGAAGAGTGCAGAAAAGATGAAGTGCACAGGAAAATCAAGCAGGACAGGAAGTGGGGAGGTGCCAGGAAGAGAAGGCGCGTTTGTGGAGTAATGAGGATTCAAGGCAAACACGACTCTGTCAATCATTTGCCTTTGTGGAAATACTGAAATTAATTACTCAACGTTGGCAGGATGCCATGTTTGCCGTGCATGACTGCTAGTGCTGACAGCGGGCCAGGAGTGAGATGAATGAGTGATCGCAGGAAGAAGAGAGATTATGACTGTTTGACAGATGGATTTCTGTGTAATGTGGCAAAAAGAGAACGGTGGGTGTGGCAGAGTATTATAGTATAGTAAGGTATTGTTCATGCTAAATAACAGTCCGCTTGCCTGAGGTCTCAGTGGGTAATCATACATAACATACTCTACAACAAACATCACAACTCCTTTTTAGATATTAAGGTCAAATGAGAGCACACAGATCATCTTCTATCATCTTTCTTCTCACATAATGTAATTTAACTGAAATTATACAACAACTTATTTGGTAAGGAGTCAGGTTATAATTGGAATGATAATGTAAAACTAACTTATTATTATTATTATTATTACAAAATAAACCCCTTCATGATCATACAGGATCATGTATCACCCGAAAGGACTTATTTTTATTGACCAGTTAGCTGTGCATATTTACCACACTTATAACCTGAATATTTTTTTTATAATAAATGTATTATTATAAATGCATATAGTTTTTTTTTTTTTTTTTTTTTTTTTAACAGAAATACCAGTGAATCACTTCCATAGTCTCTGTAATGTTGTTTTCGTAGTATTTACAGTTTGTTGTTGTCTAATGGACCGCCTGGCTATAGTTGTATTTGTTTATTACGGAATGTATTTACCGACACATTTATTTTTCTCATGCATCTCCTGTTTCCTTTTCTTTTTCCCTGGATCCCTCGCAGTGCTAAACTTTAATTTTACACGGTACCACGGCAAGGGGAAGGGCCCTTTATGCAATTAACTAATTAATCTAATTACTAAGTTCATAATTAATTGTGTAATTAAAAAGATTTCACTGAGATCCCACCTACAGCGTGGAAGCACCGCTACCGCATAAAATATCAGGAATTGCATCCAGAGCTTGTGTTCACGTCGTGTCAACAGGGTCTGATTACACGAGGCGAATGAGATTCAATCAGCTGCATTTGCCTTGATGATATAATTATTTCTGTTTGATTTGTTAATGATGCTTTGAAAAAAAATATGCTTAAAAGCAGCTTTAGTAAATCTACTACATATTTTCAAGGTATTATTTACAGTAGTCAAAGTGAAGACAGCTGAGTGAGAATTTTATATATATATATATATATATATATATATATATATATATATATATATATATATATGTATATGTAATATTATTATTTATTATTATTATTATTTTCTGGTGCACGTTTGCTCCTAGAGAATGTCCACTTGTTTCTGACTTGTAATGATTTTCTTGCACTTCATGTTGTTTACTAAGATTTCAACGCTGACCATGCTCAAAATTGAGCTACAAAAACAGTTTTTTTCATGAAGAGAGTAGAAACAGTAAACACTCTAGTCTAATGGCATTGAGAATCACAATTTTAACCAATTCACTGAAACAAACAATTTGGAAGAAGCAGGGACAGACTGTTACAACTTCATGATAACTTAATATAAATGAATGTATTATTTATAAAAAAGTAATATATTTATATCATCATCACCACCAAAAGAATGGGACGGCTCACAGCAGTATGACCTCAACAATTATTTATAGTTAACTTTTTTTTTTTCTTTTTTTTTTTTACAATAAGATAAAATGTGAAATAAATAAATACATAAAATTAGTTGTTGCTAAAGTGAACATTTCGAATTTGAACTTGATGTGCTAAAAACTGTAAATGAACAAAAACAAAAAAAAAAACTACTAAAATGTATTAAATGTATACCATTTTTTAAATTAAAATATAAAAATAAAATCTATTTCATAACTTACTGTCTTCTTATTATTATTTAAATGACACTTAAGTTTTCTTGTTTGTTTTGCATTTAATTAAAATAGAAACAGACATTGAAATAAGAAAATGTTATTAAAACTAAGTCTTAAGCCAAATATATATTTTGATATATTTTGTATATATTTTTATCACACTACAAAGTTTTGTCAATAGTTTGACCTGTGGGGAATATAGTTAATTAGTGATGAGAGAGGTGTATGTTTTACAAGTGTACTATATTAAACTAGCCTATGCTAGTTGATGTATACCAGGTGTGTTTTATTTGACTTGACTTGATCTGATCTGTATGATGCTATTATCATCCCTCCCACATTTTTGGCTTCTAGCAAGTAAAGATTTCATGAAGCAGACAGATAGCAGCCGAAGTGTGAGGAGGCGGTGAAGCAAAGCAGAGAAAAAGTTACTCAAAAGGTCAGAATTCACTCTCAATGAGAGAAGAGAGTGAAACAAAGAGCAGGCAGAACACTGGTAATTTCACGATTAATATACTGATGTAAACACTAATGGAGACATTTGTTGCTATTAAACCGAGGAAGGTGCATTGGAAAAACTGGAAAGCCGTCGACACCAATCTAAACCTACAAATCAAACAGACTCTGTGTCGTACTCTATTCACAAACTATACTAATGCGTGTTTGTTCGGCTCACATGTGCTAACCACATCAGATTGACGGTCCAGATGTGAAGCGTCTCGGCCTTGATACCGTTCGTAAAACGAGACGCAAACATGCTCTTCTGCTTTGTCAACATTTCATGGGAGCTCACAAAGAAAACAAACAGGCAGAAGTGTGATTGCGCGCGTGTGGGAGTGTGCGAGATGATTTAAGCTCTTACGGGAATCATTCCGGTGCGGTGTCATCTCTCGAACAGCGTAACAGCCTCTCTGCTAAGTGAAAGTCGCGGTTCAGAGTTCGCTTTTCTCTGATGCCCACCAAAGCAAGGTGTTAGATGTCTTCTGTGGCTTTGAAAGACTGTGCATTCATTTATATTTAAATCTTTCATCTCTGCGGTGAATAAAGTTGCGGAGAGCTGTTTTCAACCCTTTTAACATTTGATTCAAAACATTAAGTGGGAGCAGCAAAGAGTAGCAAGGGAAGATGTTTACTGATGCTGGAGCAGGAAGCGTGCAGGTGAAAGATATGCAGTAGGCTGACTGGATGTGAACTGGTGGGTTTGTGCTTGTGCACGTGTGTGTGTGTGTGTGTGTGTGTGTGTTTGTGTGTGTGCCATGACCAGTGGTTCTTTGTGATGTCAGGATGCTGGACCGAGCACTCCGCGGGCCAAGGGTGTTGATGCTAAATGCGGAGAAGAGAGATTGTTATGTTTTCTAGCATGAAAACGGAACCACTTTTACCATCCATCATTGATGAGTTTGAGAAGATGGGTAATTCCCTCGCCATGCTTCAGAGCCAGGTATGGCTCACTGGATTGACACACACACACACACACACACACACACACACACACACACACACACACACACACACACACACACACACACACACACACACACACACACTCTGTTGACTCTTACCTTATGCGAGCTGTTCTTCAGTTCATGATCGGGATATATACTGTATATATGGCAGCCGTTTAAGTTGCTATATCTACATAAAAGCCTTTAGTTTTATGTGTTTGATAAAAAAATACAGTAAAAAAAAAAAAAAAAAAACAACTGCTTTAAAATATAATTAAGACTTAAAATAACTGTTTTATTAGGGGCTGTAGCCCCTATTGTAGCTGTTGGTTTTCTTATACTTGAATCAAATTATATTATTTGAATTACATTATATTTTCTAATGTAATCTATTTTATTCTAATTAATTAATTAATTTCTAATTTTCAGCTTCATTACTCCAGTCTTCATTGTCACAGGATCCCTCAGAAATTATTCAGATATGCTGATTTGCTGCTCGAGAAACATTTCTGATCATTACAGGTTTTTTTTTTTTTTTTTTTTTTTTTTTGGTATTTTTGGAAATTGGCATTAGAAACATCTTTATTCTTTTTTTTTTACATTTCTACGCACATCTGGCTGTAGCAGACAGAGGGATACAAAAATAACAATGAGCCTGAAACATTACATTGTATGTCCTTCCAGTAACAGAAAGAAGCACTTGGCCCTCATGCACAAGGGCTCCTGTAGGATGTTGGCCCCTTCCCGCCGTTTGACTGTCCCCTCAGGCTCAGTGCCTGCCACTGCTGCCCACTCTACAGGACAGGTTCTGCCATCATATTCTGCCCATCTGCCACCGGTCACAAGCAACACAAAAGCATCCTTTGAAGGCATTATGTTGACAATCCGTCTCAACAATAAGCCATTGTTTATTGAATTACTGGAGGTATGTCCTGCCAGTGGTATTCAGATCCATTTAGTAATATGAATTGCAGACTTGGGATTCACTTCTAACGGCCATTTACTGCTGGTCAATAGATGACATTGGGCTTCTACATCAATAGTGCAGGGAAAAATTCTGGGAATTTCTGTAGAATCTCATAGGAAATATAACAATATTTCTTAGTGACCTGCTCCAAACACATTAGCATTTACAATATGTTCCCACTGATTATTTACTTATTTAAGAGCTCCATATGGTGTAGCAAAGTCGTGCATGAATGCATAGACTGGTTCCCTGCTGGAAAAACATCAGACATTATACTGGTTTGTGTCATTTTTGTGCTCTGTTGCTTTACTAACCAGCACAGCCATACATTTAACCATCAAAACTAAATATGATTTTTGTGGTGAAGCTGGCTGATCAAAAAAAAGCTGTGCTGGTTGTTTAAGAAGCCGAATGAGGACACCAACACTGTTATATACTGTAAAATCTATTCAGGAGATATTAATTGTGAATGCAATAGACTTGCCCATCCACATGAGGTTTGAGCCTCTAACCAACTGCTGCATTTCATAAATACTGTATAGAGAACACATGGTGCACGACCCAGGCACATATGTGAGGTCGTATGGAAGCATGGTGCATATGGTGTACATGATTTTAAATGTATGTCTGGTGTAATGTTGGTTAATATGGCAGCTGTGCTTTTTTTCTCAGGTTCTTTAGCATTTGGGAGCTCTGGGAGATAAAGGCCTTTAATAGATTTCGGTCTCCAGAGAGTAACGAGATGAGCTGAGAAGTCACAAAGTGAGAGAATGAGTTGTGAAGAAATAAGTGCGACTTGATTTCAGCTAAATTGCTAACGGATGCCTTAAAGAATCTAAATTACCTTGTTATTACCTGCAAACAGCGGATGTGTGTGTGTGTGTGTGTGTGTGTGTGCAGATGCAGTGTTTCTCAGTCGTGGGCTGTGATTGCCTTGTGGTCCAAAATCCTTTTTATCGCGTGTGTGTATATTGAAGCTTTTTATCGCAGGACAAGTGATCATATAATGATAATCTTACAGATATATGACAACATATTACTGTTTAATCACATACATTAGTGTGCTCTTTATTGAAGCACAGAATAGACGCCTCATTGGTTTATACTGGCTGATCACAATAATGAGCATCATGAATTTATATCTAACTCCGGTCAGGAGGAGCATCTACGAAAATAAACCAGAGTTATCTTGCTTTAACTCATCTCTTACTGTCTGCTTGTTGCTTCCGCATTAGACGAAGAAGAGGTGCATAAACGCCATCGTAAAGCCTTGTTTTAGCGAGCAGCTGCCGTTGTTAAGGTTTACGTTATTTGGGTGAGCCATTTTAAATCTAGTCTAAAAAGGGCTCATTGCTATGCAGTATGAAAGAGGCCTGTAGATTTCCTCCCCCCTGTTGGTGTGCACATGGTGCAGTGTTGAGAGGTGTGATAAGGAAGAAGCTGGCAGGGGGCAGAGTGACAGATGTTAGCCCAGGTTTCTCTGGAAAGAGCACTAATCCGCTCTCACCGCGGCTAACCGAGACCAACTTACCGAGCGCAGCCAAGTGCTCTGTCTGAATTTGATATTAAAATGAAATTGTTAGCACATGCATTATGCTTTGAGCAAGCGACTTGAACGCACCACTGGAAATCTAAGTGATATTGCTGGTGTTATTCCAGGATTTATTATGGTTTATTCCGGAGGATGAAAGAGCTGCATTAGACAATGCTCCCAAAATAGACTCGTAATGCCAGTGTATTGTATTTTAGTCTAATTGTTTTTCTTCAAGTGCTGATCTAAAATGACTGATGTGAAGAATTTCTCTTTGAGTTTGTAAGTAATCTTGAATATGTTTTATCATGTAAATAAATAACTGTATAACCTTAGTCAATTATTAAAGTATCACATGGGTTACATAAGCTGATTTATTCATTTGTAAGTATTTGGGATATTAAGAACAAGTGGGAAATGTGCTGAATGTTTAATTTCGTCCAAGTGAAATTAGCAAAGCAGTTAGACTGAATTTAAACTGGTTTTAATAGTGGAGCCAGGCAGGTTGCGCGTGCATCTCATCCATATTGCCAGATGTGCTCGTGACCTGCGGTGCGGAGCTGTGCGCGAGTATAACCGAACATTACGAGACAGAAGTGTAAACGGCTCCTCCGTGAGACGCGGCAGAGAGGAGCGAATATGAGAAGCTTTCATAGACACAGGTTGTGTGTGTGCTCTTCTCAATTGGGAATAGCGAACAAACATTATCAACTTCTATCAAATTAGAATCTTTTGGGGAGATAAAATTCATTTACTAATGAAAACATATAAGAATATATATGTTATTCTCTAGTAGTGAAAGCAGAACTGATTAGGGAGCTCTTGATATGTGTTGTGACACAGCTCTTGTAAATTAAAGTCACCTTTTTTGTTTGGTGTCTGTCATTTCGAAGCAAAGTAATCTCATATTACATAAGTTTTCCTTTAGTATTAATTTGCCTAACTATGGACCCTGCAGATGACATAATCACACACACACACACACTTTTTTTTTGTGTGTGAACTGTCCCTTTAAGTTACTCTATACTATGAATCTGAATAAGCTTTAGAATTTGATCATCCAGTAGCCGTGTATCATTTACCTTGGACTGCATCCTTTGCATTAGCATCCTAAACAGCTCAGATACAATCAGCGTTTATATAAGTTTATGGGCGTTATTAGGCCCTTGTCCATTATTTTGGAATGAAATTATATTGACAACAGCCTTTACCCATCAAAGCATCTCGATTGCAAATAATCTGAATGGTAGCTCAGGTAGACCTTTCCATTAAACTGATTAAAACTGTCTGTGGACCCCTGTCCCATGTTCAATCAGTGCTTAAAAAAGAAGATCATCTCATGTTGTGTCTCATTTCAAGTATATTAGCGGCAGTCCCTTTGAAATTAGAAAGACAAATAGTCCACGATTTAAATTAGGAAATTAATTTTGATGCATTAGGAGGTATAATGATTTCAATTTAACAAGGTCAAGGTTGAAGTTAATTAGATCCGCAAATTAACTGAATCTTAATTGTATACAGATTTAGACATGTTTAAGGTAATGTGAGAGTTTGCACTTCTAAATATAAGGCATTGCTTTGGCCTTCACACTTAGCAAACTGTCAAAACAACACAAATTAAAGAGAAACTTAAGAGAAAATCTTACAAAAATTCAAATAAATAATAATAATTTATTACATGAGAATTTTATCATTATTATTATGAACTGTGTATTGTGTTTGGTAGCCTTCTTTGATGGGATTTTTTTTCTTCAATTGATTATGATCTTAATGAAATATAATACAAAATAAAATCAGGGTGTAAATAACATTTTTATTTACAATTATATTTTTTAAGATTTATTCCTTGTTTTGGCTATTTTCATAGCTAGCAATTTAAGTATTATGCATACAATTAAATCAATCATAAATCATACACTAAACATTTGCATAATTTGCTAAATAAATAAATAATACAAAATAATGCAATACTGTTATACAAAAAACAGATCAGTGCTGTCAAATGATGAATCATGATTAATCGCATCCAAAATAAATGTTTTTGTTTACATAATGTGTGTGTGATTCTGTACTCTTTATATTTAATATCTGTTAATAATTACACAAACATGCATGAACATATTTAAGAAAACTTTATATTTCTATATGAAATATATGTATACAGCATAATATAAATTATATAAATATAAATATATACATGTAAATACATGCACATATTTTCAAAATGTGTGTATTTACATATGCATAATAACTATTCATAATATACATATATTACATTAACAGAAACTTTTATTTTGGATGCGATTAATCGCAAATAATCGCTAATAATCATGTTTCCCCATATATATATGGGGAAACATGAGGCTCTGGCTTCTTGTAAAGGTTGTTGTGCCAAACTACTTTGAAGAGTGTAACTTTTGTCGCAGATAGGGAATTTAGAAAATGAGATACAGAGGAATGGAGGTGGAAAATACACACTCCATCAAGCGGAGAGAAAGAAGGATGCAGACAGAGACAGTTCATGGAGGGAGGGTTTTTCATATCTCTCTAACAGTATCTTTGGACGCTCTTCCAGGTGAATTCTCTCCAACACTTCTGCTCTTACTCACAGATAACACATTCAGACTGGTGTATTCTTTTCCTTACCCAAGAGCTTTCTCTTTTTTATTTTATTTTATGTTATGTATTTATTTTCAGAATCAGAATTGTTAATTCACCAAGTTTTCACTTATGATAATGTATGTGTGTGTGTGTGTGTGTGTGTGTGTGTTTGTTTAGATTTGCCATAAAGAAAATTAACTTTTTTTTTTTCATTTTTACTCTATTTAAAATAAATATTAAAAGAATAATTTTAATCCAAAGTTGCTATAAAAGTAACTCAGACATTGTCTTGTAAAAAAAAAAAAAAAAATGCATTACCATACTAGTTACTTGAAACGTGTCTGGGTTATGCACCCCAAAAAAAACAAAAAAAAATAAAAAAAATAAAAAAAAAACACCTTTAGGTTAAATTTGAGCCCTTATTTTAGGTGTGAGGCGGTGAGTTGAAGGTGTTGAAAACTAGCAGTAGTGTTTTATTGTTCCACCGAGTGCAATAGAGAGCGTTTAACAGTGGAATTGTTCAGTTTTGATGAAATCCATTGCTAGAGGGGAGAAACCGTTCTTGTACTCTGCAGATGCAGGAAGGTGAGAACATCACAACATGCTACACACCTGCCTCAGAGAAAACCGCTGTACTTCCCATAAAATGTCTTATCTTGCTGTTCCAGGGTGATTTTAACTGGAACTTTCGGCTGCTTGTGGTTTCTCTTCCACCACTGGCACTCATTATCTAAATATTATCAACCTCAATAAATAGATGACAAAATGATGACAGGTGGATTGAGGCTAGTTGTACAACCTCCAAAGAAATGCAGAAAGCGTCTCTGGAACAGTCCGACTGTCACCGCAGTGTCTTTACGTAATGTTATGTTAAAGCTGTGGTCTCCTGGGCTTCGTCTGACTCACCCAGCTCCACGCTTTCTCTCTTTCTTCTTCTTCTGCGGTGGTTTCTCACTTATGAGAGACTTACAGTAAAGCGGTTATCTTAGCATTAGCACTCTGTGTGGAAGAGTGTGGCTGGTTGAGCCGTTTCTTTAGAAGAGGCTCACCTTAACCCCAGTAAGCTGATCAGGGCTTCACAGGTCTGTCCACATATACACAACTCACAGAGAGACACATACATATAGAGATCACACATTTACACCCTTAACTAGATGAGTTTATGTGACAGGATTTGTTCAGCCACTATCTTAATACGACAAAATGATACTGAGCTATGGGTCCTTTAACAAATTTACCTGATTGCCATTATTACATTACAACAAAACTCTGGTTTCCAGACATCTGAATGATATAGTCGGCAAATATGTTTATGAAACTATTTTTATTTTGTTTTGGTCTTTGTAAATGGCTTATTCAGAATATAAACAAGATACATGGATGGGAGAAAGCAACTCCATTGCAGGCTTGTTTGCTATTGTTGTTTAAAAATAAATAAATAAAATCAGTAAAAGACACAAACTATTTGTGAGCTGAAACAATTACTGTATATAATTACTAAAATTTAAAAATAAGCATTATCAGTTTTCCTATTAAATGTAGGGATGTTTTTTTTTTCTTCAAGTTTTATTGTAATAACAGTATTTTTATTTTTTTGGTTAACATTTGGTTATATATCAGTCAAATTGGGCAACACATAAATGTAACTGATAACAGTAAAAAAAAAAATAATATTGTGTGTTAAATGTAGTTTATTCCTGTGATGCATTTTGTTTTAACACATATGTATATACTGTCACTTTTGATCAATTGAATGCATTCTTTCTCAATAAAAATTGCAAGAAAGAATGAAAGAAGTCTTACTGGCCCTAAGCTTTTTAATTCCAATGCTAATACAATACACTACAATACATTGTTCTTCTTCTTCTTCTTTTATTTTTTTCATTATTTAGTTTTGTGTGATGTGTGATGTACAGATTTTGGCAATTTCAGCAACATTTTTTCAAATAATGTTTTGCTAAATATGTCAAGTTGCTGTTTAGTTTGATATGCTGTTATCTGATGCATTGACATTCAGACATTTTGAAGTATGACTGAAGTTTTTAAGCACTTGTGCAGCTGTATTTAGATTCTAGTCTCTCTGTAAGTGTGTATGTGTGTGTGCACTACCATATGGTTTGTGGTTCACTTTTCTATCACGGCTCAGAGCTCTTGCCACCCTAGTAATTGCATCCTCTTGTGTGCTTGGAGCTTGTCCAGCGCCTGCATGTGCGTGTGTGTGTGTGTGTGTTCAGCTTTAGAAGGTTTCAGTGTGTAGACAGTGGATTTTCTCATCATATGTTCCCTGTCTCACATCTCTCACCACCATAATTTCTTATAAGTCCTGTGTCCTGCTTAATGTGCTTTTTGTTGCAATGTAGTCAGGAAATAATATCGCATGGCAGAAATGTGATATCGAAACAGGAAATGTGAGACACTTTGATGACAAAGTGGCACATACATTTGTGATGTGGCTTTAGAAAGATAGATGTACAGCTAAAAATGTCCAGGTATCACTTTATAAGGGTAATCCATCATGGCAATTGAGGAACGGAGTAAAAATAATCGTGAAGTCTAGTGGCAGAGATGGGTCCATCCAAAGGCGTCATGGGGGTGAGCTGCACCTGGAAGAGCCCATTAACTGGAGGTGAGGAGGGGTGCGGTGAGAACAGAGGGATGGGAACAGATGGAGGGATGACAGGTGGAGACAGAGGGAGAGCAAGAGGTGAGAAGTAATCAAACTGAGCCCACGACTCACAGCAGAGAGGAGCAGAAATAAACATGAGAAAAGACACAGAATACCACCATTGTGCTCTATAATACACAGTGTTATTGTGCAGCCAGAGAACTATTGAAATAAATAAAACAGTACGTGTAGTGCCATTTAGCCTCCAAATATGGTGTGTATTATAGCATGCAAAGATTTTAATTTTGGTCACATCGGACCAGACTATTTTCTCCCAGTATTTCACAGGCTTGTCTAAATGTCATGCAGGAAGCTTTAAACGAGCTTCAAAATGCTGCTTCTCCAGCAATGGACTCTTGCATGGTGAGTGTGAATACTTGCGTTGAGCTATCTCGGCCACCGTAAGATACAGTACATTTACTTGAGCAGGAAATTGTATGTATTTTCCCACACTACTGGCAGACTGATTTTTTTTTTTCTTTTTCCATTTATGCATTGATAATAGAATAGAATAGAATAGAATAGAATAGAATATTTTTTCTCAGTAAATATATTTCTAAAGGTGCTGTTGACATGAAATTTTCACCAGATGTCGTTAACAAACCAAGTAGCCCATACATAAAGGAAAACAATACAAATAAGTTCAGAAATTAAGTTGTGTAATGCGTAAAGTATGCCACTCAACATGGCAGTTGAGTGCATTATTTATTGTTTTCTTTGAAACAATTGTAACTGCTAATTCCATGTCTTTCTGAAGCCCTCTACAAGTGGTCCTTGGCTCTTAGACAACTCTTCTGATATTTATTTTCACTCCTCTGTCAGAACTCTTGCAAGCAGCACCTGGTCATGGCCAGTTTATAGAAAAAAATAATGTTCTTTCCACTACCGGATTATAGCCCCTACAGTGCTTACTGGAACATTCAGGAGTATAGAAATCCTACTCTAACCGATGCCATCAGTATATTTAGCAAAAATAAGTTTGTGAGGGTCTTTTTCTGAGAGCTCTTTGCTTTAACCTATCATGAAATGTTTCTTGTGTGACACGTTGGTAATGAGACACCTTTTTATAGGCCATCAGTTGGGACTGAACCAGCTAATATTAATTTCCACTGACAAGGGACAGGATTGTGTTCTAATTACAGAAAGATTTCAGCTGGTGTCTTGGCTTTCCATGTCTTTTTGCATCTCCCTTGCTTCATGTGTTCAAAATTTTAAGTTTTAAATTTTAAATTTTAAATTTTTTTCTGTGCCATGCTACTTTAGGCATTACACAACTTAATTTCTGAACTTATTTGCATTGTTTTCCTTTATGTATGGACTACTTGGTTTATTAATGACATTTGGTGAAAATTTAATGTCAACAGCACCTTTAGGAATATATTTACTGAGAAAAATTATTCCATTCTACTCTATTCTATTCTATTATCAATGCATAAATGGAACAAGAAAAAAAAATAACAGTCTGCCAGTAGTGTGGGAAAATACATTTGGCTCATACAATTTGCTGCTCAAGTAAATGTACTGTATCTTACAGTGGCTGAGATAGCTCAACGTGCTGCAATTAAAGAAAACACATGCAAATTGAAAAAAACACCAGCAAAAAAACAAAACAAAAAAAACATCTTCATCAGTTTGACAACACAAGTGCTGCAAATACTTCACAAGACATGCATATAACGAAACGCGCTGCAAATACTTCACAACACATGCATATAACGAAACGCGCTGCAAATCCTTCACAACACATGCATATAACGAAACGCGCTGCAAATAATCACAACACATGCATATAACGAAACGCGCTGCAAATCATCACAACACATGCATATAACGAAACACGCTGCAAATACTTCACAACAAATGCATATAACGAAACGCGCTGCAAATAATCACAACACATGCATATAACGAAACGCGCTGCAAATCATCACAACACATGCATATAACGAAACACGCTGCAAATACTTCACAACAAATGCATATAACGAAACGCTCTGCAAATCCTTCACAACACATGCATATAATGAAACGCGCTGCAAATAATCACAACACATGCATATCACGAAACGCGCTGCAAATCATCACAACACATGCATATAACGAAACGCGCTGCAAATACTTCACAACACATGCATATAACGAAACGCGCTGCAAATACTTCACAACACATGCATATAACGAAACGTGCTGCAAATACTTCACAACACATGCATATAACGAAACGCGCTGCAAATACTTCACAACACATGCATATAACGAAACGTGCTGCAAATCCTTCACAACACATGCATATAACGAAACACGCTGCAAATCCTTCACAACACATGCATATAACGAAACGCGCTGCAAATAATCACAACACATGCATATAACGAAACGCGCTGCAAATCATCACAACACATGCATACAACGAAACGCGCTGCAAATACTTCACAACACATGCATATAGCGAAACGTGCTGCAAAACCTTCACAACACATGCATATAACGAAACGCGCTGCAAATCATCACAACACATGCATATAACGAAACGCGCTGCAAATACTTCACAACACATGCATATAACGAAACGCGCTGCAAATACTTCACAACACATGCATATAACGAAACGCGCTGCAAATCCTTCACAACACATGCATATAACGAAACGTGCTGCAAATCCTTCACAACACATGCATATAACGAAACGCGCTGCAAATCCTTCACAACACATGCATATAATGAAACGCGCTGCAAATAATCACAACACATGCATATACTGAAACGCGCTGCAAATCATCACAACACATGCATACAACGAAACGCGCTGCAAATACTTCACAACACATGCATATAGCGAAACGAGCTGCAAAACCTTCACAACCCATGCATATAATGAAACGCACTGCAAATCCTTCACAACACATGCATATAACGAAACGTGCTGCAAATACTTCACAACACATGCATATAACGAAATGCGCTGCAAATCTTCACAACACATGCAATTAACAAAAGTGCTGCAAATAGCACTGACCACAATGGAAATGTTTTGAGGAAACCTCAAAAAGTGTCGGACCCGGCTGGGATTTGCTTATCGTGCCGTGGTTACTGGTTAGTGGTGTGGTAACTGTTTTTTTTTCTTTTTTTTTTTTTTTTTAACACCATGGTTCCTTTATCTTCTGGATATTATTAGCCGGAATAAGCTGAATAATTACATGAATAAATGTAAAACTTTACTTAAGATGGCTAAATTTTATATCCTCATCTAAATATATTTTCAAGGATAATGGAAATAAATTTGTAATACTTCATTAATTGATTTTTAAATTGCATGTGTTGTGAAGTAGTTGCAGTGCGTTTCGCTATATGCATGTCTTGTGATGATTTGCAGCGCATTTCGTCATATGCATGTGCTGTGAGGATTTGCAACACTTGTGTTGTCAAACTGATGAAGATATTTTCTTCATTTGCTCGTGTTTTTTCAATGTGCATGTGTTTTCTAAAATTGCAGCACGTTGAGCTATCTCGGCCACCGTAGTATCTGTATGTTTTAAGGGTGTTAGATATTTTTTGACTAAAAACAATACAAGAATACCAGTTGTGGAATTTTTTAATTGTGACTGTGAATAAATAAATAAATAAAAAGAGAAGGAGAGCATTAAAGAGTAAGTGTGAGCGCTGTGAGTCAGGATGACAGAACTGAGGAGTGAACAGCACGTGGCTGCTGAGCTCTTACCAACAATAACTAGAACAAACCACACTTCTACAGCAATAATCAGAAACTTCAGCGATCAGGTCTCAGATGAATGTCAGCAATCTCACACATGTACGAGACATGTACGAGACGAGCTCATATGTCCTCGTTCTCTCCCGGCTGCCCGATGTGTGTCATATCAGTCAAACCCGCTGGAAGGCTAAGAGCCACTGCAGCCCGCGCCGTCTCCAGGAAATTTAATTCAGCAGCCACTGCTTTAAATGTCATTTGCAGTTTATCAAATCCAGTGTACAGATGCTTTATATGCAGGTATCCTCCTAATGACTGTAAGGCTGGATCTACGTTCTCTAATGCAGTACAGAGGCCATAGTTCAGGAAATTATCCAGACTAAATAATAGTTTGTGCAGCTAAATTTGTAATTTAAAGCAGCTCACAAGCTTCAGGTTCAGCTACTATTATTACACACACACACACAAACACTAGTTTACTTGTTTTTATATGCAGCTAGTTATAAATACTACAACCTAACATGAACCCCAACTCAAAGCTATCTGCATTATATGGCCAAACTTTATTTTAAGGTCCAATTCTCAGTATTAAATAACTATTAAGTACAATTCTTACCTCAATATACTCCTTATGTTCTGATTATTAATAGTTTGGTATACGGTAGGATGAAGGGATCTAAAATATTTTCATGGACAATAAAGCATTAATATGTGCTTTATAAGTATGTGATCTTGCTTTTTCTATTTTATTATTTCTATTCTATTAATATCTATTATTTCTGTTATATTGCCGTTTCTGATTTAGAATGCTGTTGCAGATTATATTGTGAACCTTTGTAAAATGTATTTATTTTTATTTGTATTTTTTATGTAAGAGCAACTAATGCAAGTTAGGCCTGATGATAATATTTATAACTACTATCTACGAGTAGTTTTAAAAGATAAGTTCACCACTTCTGTCCCGAGGGCATCGCCGGAGAGCAGAAGCGACTGTTCAGAATCCTTCGAGTCACATCTTTACCAGCTTTAGTCCGCTAACAAACCCACAAGATGCTTCGCACAGCTACTTCTAGCGGCTTGAGATGAAAATTCAATTTAATCTGCCTGCCTAACCAGTCGCAATTCTGCACGTGTGCTTAAACGCAGCATAAATGAAATTTCAGTTGACAAACTGTAGAGAGGGTTTTATAAAGATGTGTTAAACTCCTTCTCCAGAGCTGTGTAAGCGCTTTCCGAAGACGTCCTCTTGCTAATCTGACAATTTTTGCTTCCACACAGATCTAATAAATAATGAATCCAGTTCTGCCTTGATTTCTGTTTATAGGACTAGTGCTAAATTTTCTATAATACAGAGGTTTTGTGTCATTGTATGGTGTGATCTGGTTGACGCACGTTGTTCACTTTGTATTACGCTTCTCACGCTAACGTTTGCAGATTGTACACGAGCCTCAATGTGAAGCCCAGTAGATTGTCGATTTATCAGACGCACTTGATGACAAAAGGAAATAATTTCTCCTTTAGTGCAGCGCCCAGAGGAATGAAATTATTGGACGGCATTTCACAAGATGGAATTAACTCACAAGGTTATATCAAGGCCCTTTTGCAATCGACAGCTCTTGTTTTCCCTGAACAGTTGCAAATGTGTGTGTGTGTGTGTGTTTTGGTATATCTGCATGCATTTCTGCATTATACTTATGTGTGTGTGTCGGTTTGTCTGTTGAGAAGAGTGTCTATGTGGGTGTCTAGTGTAGGAGTTTATGCATTCTCTTTGTAAAATGAAGAATACCGAACAAAAGTTGCATGGCCTTGAGCTGTTGTATTTTCACTATAACGCAGTTAAAACATCGCAGTGGGAGTTTTGAGATTCCTGAAGTTGAGAATGATAAATACAGTGCGTTTGACTCAATTGGACAGAACAGGGAAATTTATCATTGCAGTATTTAACTATTAACATTGCTGAGAGTTTTGCGAGGCCATCGGGTATTGTGTGAAAGCGCTGTCAATATTATTTAGTTTAGCAGCTGCAGGCATATTGTATTCGATTTTGTGAATTGTCTGAATATGAAACTGTCACTAGTTGACGTGTCATCAGTCAATAATCAGCCAAGACTGCTGAATGAAAGATGTGCTTATGTTCTTGTTAAGTGTGGAAACAGAAGATATGGGAGTTGTTAATGGAAATTTGAAGTAAAACAATTTTTTTCAGCATTTTGAAAGCAGCAGTGATCATTCTTAAAGTGCTGAGGCTGGGTTTGAAGTTTGTGTGGCATGCTTTAGTATTACAGAAACTCGTTTAGCTTTCTTTGAGAAACTTTGGGTTTGTTTGAAGTTAACATTAAGCTTCATTGAAACTGCTTTTACTTCTGTAATGTGACATTATTTTTGTGAAACACTTTTATATGACTTGAAGGGGAAGGGTTGAGAAATAAGTGATGTCAGTCGTAAAGAAAGCTGTTTTGGAAGCATAGCAAGTTCTACATTTTGATAAAGCCTCTAAATATATTTCTTCAACAAAGTTATTGCATACCTTACTATATGCTTTGTAGTGAAACCTTCAGTGAGTGACGCTTAAACGTGTGTTCAATACATGACTTTTTTTTTTTCTTAATTACATTTTTAAATAACCATTGCATTGTAAAATATTTAATGCACTGGATCCTCAATTGATCAGTATAAATTTTTCTTTAATTCCAAAAAAAAAAAAAAAAAAAATATATATATATATATATACAGTATATATATATATATATATATATATATATATATGCGTTAAACTAATTGTATTAAAATTGCAGGGTCTGCCATTCCAAAAATAAAATTACCCTAAATTGACCTCATGAGCTCCGGGTCATCAGATTCCGGTCTCATTCTCTCAACAAACTATGAGTGGTTAGACATTAGTCAGCCGTCTTAAACCACAGAACGACCCCATTACACGAGGACAAGAGACAGCATTCAACAAAGCAATTACTGATAGGCTTTTAAGGCACTGTCATGCATACTATTATTTTTTTTTAGCATCATGATAGGCTTTCTTCTGATGTACGGCAGTCATTTGTCACCTCGGATGTTTTCTGTGACCTGTGCGTGGAGGTGGGCTGCACCACATGGCGAGTAAAGGCTATTTATTTCAGACAAATTAAAGAAAACCGACTCGCTGGCGAAAGCAATCAGCCTCCTCGCGGGGAGGAACGCAACTTGTTTAATTTGACGTGTTCATGTAAGATTAAATCACGTACAAGGCAGCTTGTGTCACTCTGAAGAGAGGAGTGTGATTCATGGGGGAGACTTCGTTCGTATAACAAGATACCAGGATCAACTCTGTCAAAACTTGAAAGCTGTAAAGTGCCTCTGGTGGGAAATGTTAGCGCAGGTACACACTGCTCTATGCTAGCATGAAAGAATTAGAGCGCTTATAGCTTAAACACACAAGCCTCTGGTGATGACAGAACACTGACTCGTCAGTCAGAGACTTTCCATTATGTGAGTAGATCTGACCACAAACTTTAGGCTGTGAATACAGCACTCATTGCTGGCGTTGTGTGTTTGCTAACATGGCAAGGAGGGTTAATAGCTCTTGTGCATCACAAATGTTAACATTAACAGTGTCAATACATGAATGGGTGAATTTTACAAAGACAGGTCACATTTCGTATTAAAGTCAAGGGAAAATGCATAAATACATTTTTGTCCCTGAAGCTGTTTAGGGCAATAATAATAATAATAATAATAATAATAATAATAATAATAATAATAATAATAATTGTATTTATTTATTTATTTATTTATTCATAAGCATATTCCCCCCCAAAATTTTCCTTGCTGTTATGCAAAATAATTTATTTTATTTATATATTTACCATTATTGCGATTCTTATTAGATCCTTATTATAAATTTATTATTTTAAAATGGAACGTATTGACTACTGCATTTGTAATATTTGTTGTATTTGCTAAAAATAAACATTTAAATAAAACTGTATTGCGGTAATGTGAATAAAATATTGTATTCATTGAGAACTGAAAATGAAATCTAAATGTTAAAAAAAGGCACATTTTCTTTACCTTCCTTAATTATTTCTTATCAATAAAAAAATATCATTGTGAGAATGAGAATAACATGTAATATATTATTTTTAGTAGCATTAAAAAAAAAACTTAATTTTCTATAAGCAAACAGTCAGTATTATTATTATTATTATTATTATTATTATTATTATTAAAACAGTATATTTATCTTTGTTTGAAATGCATTTGATAATTTCTATTTTTGATTATCCAGTGCATGAAATATTTTAAAATGCACTAATTATTTTTAAATAAATACAACTGAATATTACCAGATAACCAAAATCAAAATGATGATGATGAGGATGATGATTATTACTATTACTAAGTCTAATAAAAACAGTTAAGGATTAGTAAAAATCAGACCATTAAAAACCTGAAATTCAGTTATGAGAAATTGTAGCACTTGTGAGGTGAAAAGCACACATTTAGTTTTAGCAAGCATCACTGCCCTGAAACTAAATCCAGTTGAACAGTTTATCCAGTAACCATCTGATTCATCACCTTTGGAGGTTTTAGATTTTTTTTTCCCTGCCTCAATCTCGTGCTGTTAGCAGTCAAAATGCTCAATAAAGCACCTGCTTTTAATGAGAATCCAATGAGGTCATGGATGTCGGGTGGGCAGCATTAGCACTTTTCCTCCTGTACAGTATGCAGGTTTTGTTTCTCTCTTTCTCTTCTGAGCACAGTAGGCCTGAAGACAGTATTTGACACTAATGCAGGATAGCAGCTGAAAAAAAAGAAAATAAAAAAAAAAGAACAGAAAGCAGAAACTCAAGCATTCAGGCATCTAGCAGCTACAGTAGCTTTCCACCACATACCGAAGCACAAGGTCTCTCTCTTGTTCTACCTCATTTTTCCTCTCAATTTCCCACTTTTTTTGGTGCAACAAATATGAGAACACTGCAAAACACTTATGCAGCCCACCAACCGCTCTCAGTGGAGTTGCTCGATCAGATGTGGAGATCACGGTTTCGATTCAGAAAGAGTGAACGCTTGGGGAGAAGACAGCTGCTGGGCTGATTCTCGGAAAGTTGAATCATTTCATAATGTCATATTACATTTGCATCCTACAATAAATGAGTAGATATTCTTGGCTTACATATGTACAAGTATTTTCTGAGAAAGCATCATACAGTTGAAGCCTTAGGCCTGTTTCACACCATATTTATTTTAGCGTTCATATTAACAGGTTTGAGTAGCCATACGATTTAAGCAGAACGATGCTGAGTCACAGAAGACGTTCAGCGCTCTATTTCTGCTCTTGCTAATTACATTTCACAACAAAAGTTTGTAATAATTTTCTAGCACTGAATCCAAATAACCATTTATAATTTATGGCAGTGCAAAAAAATATATTAAAGCCCTAGAACTCTAAAAAGCTCCATTGCCTAAGGGTTAGCATAATCATGTTTATCATAATTGACCCTAATGACTTGTTTAATGTTATGTTATTACAAAGTAAATCTGTCTTTGGAACCTTTCAGTAAATGTAATATCTTACTCAATGCATTTGATTAGTTGCGAAGTTTAACCATAGTTTATAATTTGCACGTCTTTCTAAGTCATCTGATTTCATCATTAAAGTGATTTTAAAAATAATATAATCATATGAAGAGGCAAAATAACTCAATTCTATATTCATACACTATTTTCTGTGCACAAACTCAAAGCACACACACAGAGAGCTACGTTTCAGACAGCACACAAACACAGAATTCAGTTCTCGTATGCTTCTCCTGACACACACACACACACACACACACACACACACAATTATCTCAAAATACCACCGTTGCCAAGTATTCTCATAAACACTTTCTTTTATGTTTTAAGTGACATGAACGTAGACAAAGAAATCTGTGTTTTATTATACTGGATCAGCCTGTTAATCTTTCATTTATTTTATTCAACCAACAAAACATAGCTTTAACAAAGATTCATCTATTTAAGTTATACAATGTGTTTAATAATATTAGACCTTGTTTTGTTTAAACTTTTTTTCAGTTGTATTTATCTTTTATTTCTTTGTTATTATTTCATTTCTATTATTAATTATTTTTTTACTTTATTCATATGCGGTATCAATCTAGTTTAGGAATCACATTTTCACAATCTTTGCGTCATTTGTTTGGGTGAAGAGCACGCACCAGATGTCTTGGAAGAGGTATTCTGCGTGCATTATGAGCTTTTTTATTCAATGAAACTCTACTCTCGTCTGTCTCTCTTTCCTAGGAAAAAAAAAGCCGCCTGTGGGTAGGGGTAAGTTACTCTCTTACTGAATTCAGAGTTCTCCTCTCATGTAGATGTTTTTTTCCACAGAGCACACCAGTGTTATTTCTACAGATCGAGTTGATGACTCTCAAACATATTTTTGTGGAATGCACCATTCCATCTATGAGCTGCTCTATCAGAGTACCACGAGAGCCCCCTCCTCAGAACAGTATTTAAAATCCATGTTATGGTAAGTGTACATGTGAAGTCTTTGCACACTTTCGGAAATCCGCAATGTGCTAAGTTCGAACGCAAGATTACTGCATTCTTTCTAAAATCCTATATGGTGAGGGCTTTGCGCGGTTGCTTCGTGCCATTCCTTGAGTTGATAAAAGCCCCCTTTATCTTGGGCGCCACTCCACCTATGTATCCTCGTATACCTATCTAAACAAAGTGTGGCTACTAGAGATCTGTTCAGACAGCTCCTTCAGCAAGCTTATGCAAAAGCAAGCGGTAGCCCCTGTGTAACAGGCAAGACTTAGTATAAAATGCTAGGTTCTTAGCAATATCCATTTAAATTAATCTTTCTGGATTCCAAGCCTTCAGCTCTACCCCGGGCCTAGGCCCTAACAATTAAGATGGGTATGTAGCCTGGCCTTTGGCTATAAGGGGTACTGTCACAGAAAGCTGTTTAAATGTCCCAGGGGCAACTCCCATGAAAATGGTAGAGTTGGTACTTAGTGTTCTCCATGATTCTGGCCTGCACTTCCCTCAGCATGGCGGCATGGGTATACTGTTCCCCATAGTGACCCCTATAGGACGCAGTTCAAAGTTCCCTTCAAAGGGAACGTCTCAGTTCATGAATGTAACCATTGTTCCCCGAGTAGGGAATGGGACACTGCATCCTCTATACTCCCTGCCATGCTTTGGATGCAAGCTTCAGACGTAGAAGTGAATGACGTGTTCTCCCGGTGCCTATTAATCCATATTTGCACCGGTAGTGACATCAGAAGCTGTCGCCGGCCAACTCCTTGGTGTTTTTTTCAAAGTATGCTTCAGTCACGGGTCGCGACGAGGTGTTCCCCATAGCGTCCCCTAGAAGACGCAGTGTCTTGTTCCCCCGATATTGGGTCAGGTTAAGGTACCTATAATATGGTCATGCAGAATAAGACATTAATTAATGTGTAAGGAATAATTGATGATGGGCCGTTGAATTCTTAGAAAATAATGTACACCTGAGGTGGTGATGCGACTACAAGATTTCTAATCTAATCTCTAATTCAACATTTCTAAGTATTTAACAAACCAAAGTCAATTATTCCACTTATACTGTTGTTGCCACACCTCAAGACATCAATCAGATTATACATTTCAAGGCATTTGTCTGGCTTTTATACTTTCTACGCTATTCTTTGTGTCATGGCCGCATCACCACCTCGGGTGTGCATTATTTTTCTAATAATTCAACGGCCCCTCATCAATTATTCTTAACATTTAATCTGAACTGTGAGTTTCTAGGAATTTTTACCATTCAGTCAATTCCCAATGAAAAAATTAATAAATGAAAAATCAAGTCCCGCCCTAGATTATTATTATTATTATTATTATTATTATTATTATTATTATTATTATTATTATTTTTTTTTTTTATTATTATTTTTTTTTTTTATCATTATTTTCATTTATTGATTTATTGATTTATTTATTCACTGAACAATTTAACTGTTAGGAAAAAATCTCTTGTGAGCACTGTTTTACATTTAAAAGCCATGCAAATCATATTCAGATATTGTACTATATATATGTATACCATATCAGAGGGAATATAGAGGTAATTGAGCTATTGTCAACAGTGGAACACAAAAAGAGAAACTAAAATAAGAATAATAAAAATAATGTAGAATGGGACTTTTTTTTTTTTTTTTTTTTTTAGATTGTCACAGGGACTCTTTTTTTATTGGAATGAAAGTGAATGGGGTCAAGTCAACAGTTGAAATTAAAGGAATAGTTAAAAAAAAATACCCCATATATATATATATATATATATATATATATATATATATATATATATATATATATATATATATATATATATATATATATATGTTTATATACTTCACGTTTTTTCACTTTCATATATATATATATTCACCCTCATGTTTTCCATATCTGTATGTCAGTCAGTCAGTCATACACTTTAATCCAGTGTATTTAGGTTCTATTTTGTGCGCATGTACTACTAGAGTCTGTGTGAATCACTGTGTGCATTAGGTCAGTTACAGACTCGGAGGGAAAGAGTGAAAAGCTTCTACTCCGTGGCATGTTGGGTCACAGTGTGCTAGACTGAGTTTGACATTTCTGTGAGAAACAGACCTGGAGGAGTTACGGGAGATGTGTGATGTAGAGCTGCTGGACAAAACACTGATCTAATTGCACTGTTTACACAAACAGTCTCTTCACTTTGGCTTGAATATGTTTCCGCAGCATCACATAGCTAGATAAAGGTTATTACCCATTACAGACATGAAGAGAGATAGTTTATCTGCTGCTAATGTCCTACAACGTTGGACTCATTCACCTCCACAGACACTGATCTACTTCCTGTAGTGCGATTAAGACAGATGGACTGTTTAAGACTAGAAATGGAGATGCTGTCGGGATGAAATCAAAGACACAAAAAGGAGTGTCAGTGGTTTTATGATAGGAGCACATTAAACATACCAAATTACATGTATCTATTAATTGGATGGTTTAGAGGCAACATGAGTTGATTTTTACTTGCATTGTACTTCCATAATATGATTTAATATATATAAAAAATCTGTTTTGGTGCAATTTTTCACTAAAGATATTGCAACATTTGGTACCTTGGAAATGCCTTAAAATCCAATTTAGACCCTGTGTTGAATTTGATTTGATTTGATTGATCAGACTCATATTTCAGTGTGGAAGTAGAATTAAAATGAATTGAAATTAAAGAAATCCATAAAAGAAAACAAGAATATTAAAGTTTGTAAATACAAACTTGTTTGAAATATTCATCCATCCATCCATCTGTTTATATATATTGGAATAAAGTGTATGGATGTTAGACAGATAGATAGATAGATAGATAGATAGATAGATAGATAGATAGATAGATAGATAGATAGATAGATAGATAGATAGATAGATAGATAGATAGATAGATAGATAGATAGATAGATAGATAGATAGATAGATAGATAGATAGATAGATAGATAGATAGATATTTCCTGTAAATAAATATATCTATTTCCTGTAGATGCTTACATCTGAACAAAAAATTATCAAATTCTTCACATCTCTTCAAATAAAACCTCATTTTACACAGCAAGGCCAAGAACATGTGAGCAATTTAATGTTGACTTGAGCACCAGATCAGCACACAAACAGCCTCTCTCTCTTTCTCTCTCTCTCTCTCTTTCTCTACATATATATATATATATATATATATATATATATATATATATATATATATATATATATATATATATATATATAGTATAACACTAGCATAACATGGGTTTCTCAGCCTCGCTTATAACTTCTCTCCAGCAGACCTTTCTTCATCCTCACCAGTTTGCCGTTTGATCTTTCATTTGCATGTCATTAACCACATTATAGGTTCTGACCAGAGCTCTCCTTCGCTCTCTGTCTCTCGCTGTCTCATACAAGCGAGCTAGAGTGTTTTCCAGCACATCACTTTTGCTCCCTGGTGTGATAATTAATATTCATGTTTGTCCAGTGCCTCAAACGCTGCCTTCAGGCATTTACGAAATGATGATGAGTTGGACTGCGGAGCTTTCCATCGGCCCGCTTCTGTAGAGGAGAGGGAGGCGAATACCATCGTGTGGAAGACAAACGTTTGTGCATTCAGAGAGAGAGCGAACCGGTGGATATGCTTGCAAATAATATTCCACACCGGTTCAGGAGATAGTGACAGGCACAGACTGAAAGAGCTCATGTTTGTCTCTTTGCAGTGTGCACTTGTTCCTGTGTTTACAGCGTCATCTACATCTGCAGTGGCATTCCATCTTAATAGCTCTTAACCTAAATGAATCTATCGCATTGCTTTTCTTACTGTGTTCCTGAGCATCTGAAGTGTGAACAGAAGCAGTTGTGGTAATCAGCGTTCTTAGTAAAATGCATCGCCACTCCCTCGCCTGTCTCTTTGGCCCTCCCTTTACTGATTTCCAGGCACCGTGAGCCTCCCCTGCCTGTCAAAGCTGTCAGATTCAACGGTACGCAAGGAGCAGGAACACTCTGAAATGCCGAAAGTGGGGTTAATGCGTTCCTGGAGCCCAGATGACATCTTTTGCTGTCTTTGCTTAACTAAATTCCCCAACACACCGTTAGCGCTAAACAGATGTTAACATAACACCTCACCTAGATTTGCATTTCCCGAAGAAGACAGCAGCACTTCAAAGACAGACGAAGAACTCTGTTTAAGTTTTATGTTAGTTTTGGGTTTAAGCTTTGGTTCTGTGAATGTGAAATGCCACATCTGTGTCTTGCAAAACTCCCTCCCGCACACAGACTGTTGTTAATTGATGCTACTATAGGCTGATTAAGCATTGTTTGTAAGTGGGCAACTAAGCATTACCTAATTGATCTGATTCTTCTTTGACACACATTCATGCTGGGTTGTCTTTTTTTTTTTTTTTTTGTAGTTTTTTATGTTTTGTTTTTTGAGGGACATTCCATAGCCAAAAGTTTTTTTTTGTTTGTTTTTTTTTTTTACAAAAATGTATGACTTTTCCAGTACAATGTGGCATTATACAGAGTGACATAATACAGAAGTCTTATACAGAAAACTACCCAACACTCATTCTATGGCTTCTATTTGCAGTTTCTGGCCGATACCAAGCCAGATGATGCGATGTGTGCATGCGCCATGATAAGCCAGCTCTGGAATATGTCTTATCTCTTTCTGTACTAACTTACGATAAAGAGAACATACTTGGCAGCAATGTACAATGTGTACACAGACACATACGCTGTAAAGAGACTCGAGAGAGAAGCATCTGGGGTTCGTTACAAAACCCACTATCCTTAGGGGCCTTCTGTGGCTGTGTAAATACAACGCAAAGACTTCCATGACTCCTGACGCAGAAATAGCCCAGCTGTTTACTCCGAAAAGAATCTGTGTCAAGACCGTCGCCCACTGCACACGCAGCCATCTGGCAATGACACATGCACCGTTTCTTGATGACTCCACTTAGTCGCTTTTGTTTTGCTCCGTTCCGTTGTTCTTAATCACTCTTGCCTTCCAGAGCGCCTCGTTTTGTCTTGCGATTTTCAGTGGCTGGTTAGATCTTCGCTCCAGGTCTTTGTGACGCACTGGAGTATGTATGACTGATTCTAATCAGTCAAACTGTAGAGTACAAAGGCTTCATTTCCCACAGCAGATTGTTAGTTTGGGCTCAGGTCCCGGTGTGTTGAAGTCTGCTCCGATGTCTCTGTAGAGTCATGTGACAGACGCTGATGAGAGCCGTCACAGATCTGTGATGAATACTGCGAGACGTGGCTGCACTAGTAGGTTTCGACCTCTGCCTTCAGCTGGACTGGTGTTTGGAGAGTAAAACATCTGTGGCACTTTGGATTTGCCCTTGAGTTGAAGCGTCTATCATCTGTTCATGCGGAAGAACTGAAAACATGGCATGCGATGACATTGTCACTAGTGTCAAAGAGCTAAAGGACACGCTTCTCGAGTCGCTGCGCTGGTGCTAAAGGCTTGTCAGCAAATAATTCAGCATTTATTTGATCTTTTCTGTCAAGTTAAATCAGAGATGTTTGACTAATGGTTCACAGCACAAATCGTATGAAAACAACTATAACAGTTTTACTGAATCCAGCCGAAGGTGGATAGCAGGGTGTAGCTGGTCTGACTGCTTTGGTTTGGGGGTTTTAGAGGGAGCTTGTCAGGTAAGTAGACCATCTGGTTGATCAGATAAACCAGCAAACCACCTCATATGTTTTCTTGAATTAAAACAAGATTTTTTTCATAATTATTATTCTTTTTTTCTTTTGCTAATAAGGCCATTGAGTCACTAGGGGATATGATACAAAAGTGAATGTTTGATGGATAAAAATATAGCCAAAATGGGTCAGGGAATACAAGTGGCACTGCAAGTGTTTTATTTGTATTTATTTATTTATTTTTAATAAATAAATTAATAAATTAATAAATAAATAAAACATTTAAATCTTGGAATCTTTTTTGTTTTGTTTAGAAAATATATATATTTTTTCATTATTTAATACAATTATATTATATATAATAAATTGACTATCAAAATGCAAATAAACAACTTTATCACGCTTTTAAAATATAAAACAATGTCATTTGATCATTTTTTTATATTTCTTTGGCAAACAAAATGCCTCATAAAATCATCTAAATTAAAACTGATATAGTGTGATATTAAAATAAATAAAATCAGTGTTTTAAACTCTAGTATAACTGTCATTATTACTTTGAGTATGTTTTACTTGTACAATAGTTATATATTTCTGTCATGATTTCTTTATTAAGGCAAACTTTATTCTGGCGCTTGTAGTGAAGACTTTTTTTTCCTTTTTTTTGTGGTTTAACATTAACAAACACTAGTGCGCAACCCTACTGTTTATATAATCATGCAAACTGTCAAATTCCATAACATTCCATGTTTTACACTAAGTTCCATGTGTTCAGTGTTTTTTGCATTGTGGAAATCATTAAAATCCCTCCAGTCCAAGTTGGAGAAGTAGCTTGTAGTTTGAGGCGTTCAGAGTTGTTTTGTGTGAAATCTCTAGCGTCGAAACCTTGAAATTAAATGAGTTCTCTCGTAAATAATCCCACACAGTGTGTGAGGGAGTGCACTACATTTGTTGCATTATTAAATAACTGCTTTACTCTTTACTCTTAATTACTGTACTATTGATTGCGCTATTATTACTGTCACATTCTGAGCTCAGCGAATGCCATGTAGACTAATTAATCAAGTAAGAAAGATTTAATATGCATTTGTTGTGAACAAGTTTAAAGATCAGCAAGGCAGGATTATGCACGTCTGAACTTCTGTTCCAGTTTTGAGACCGAGTTGGGAAGTTGTATTGGTATTTGGCTCCATGGATGTGGATCTACATAAAACTACGCCCTCTGGGACTTATGTTCCTTTGTGGATAAAGATACGGATTAATCAAAGGCTATGAATTTTTATGTTTCTTTAATCTTGTACAGGGATGAGCAGCGGCTGGCGCTGATGAAGGTGTGGGGGGTGGGGGGGATGGGCCGAGAGCAGTGTTTTAAATAGTAGTCCATTTAGCAAAACTGTTCTGTCCTAATGTGCAAGTAATAGGAGACTCTTAATCTTGGTGAAAGATAAAAGAATGAATGAAGCCGTTTGTGAGGGTGAGATATTCTCCAAGATGGATTACTTAAAGCCATGGGTGGCCTCTGTGCTGTGTACCGTTTCTTTCGCTTTCAAATGTGTGGTGCTTCATGAATTTATCATGGAAATTAATATTCTACTTAGCTGTCCTTAGGAGTGCAGTGCAATTACTTTTAGATCTTTTAGGTTTAGGACTATTTGTATTTCGTGATGGAAAAACAAAAGCAAGTGAGATGCCTAAATAGACAAACCTCATTAGTGAGTGATTAAAAAAGAAAAGAAAAAAAAAATAATAATAAATAAATAAATATGGATATTTTGAGTATACACTCTGCATAAATATGCACAATTAAATTGAGCTATTTGTTAATGATGTCTGTAAAATTTACATAGTGTGTATATATATATATATATATATATATATATATATATATATATATATATATATATATATATATATATATATATATATATATATATATATATATATATATATATTTGTAATCTAATATTAAATTAAGCTATCTTTTACTGATCGTTTCCAGTGTTTATTTCTCTCACCATCTTGGATAGACTATATATGTGTACGCTCTAATACGCATGCACAAATTTTGGGTGACATTTTCCATTTTTAATAAGTTATTTTTTGTATGTATTTTTTGTATTTTTGTATGTACTTTCTTTATTTTAAAGGAACTATCAGTTTATTAAGTATATTTTTCTTACTAAATCCATCTTGGATGGACTTTGTTGCTAAGCATATCAAAATGTTCTTTTGATTATTATTATTAAGTTAAAAGTATTTTAATTTTAGATTTAGTCATTTTAATACTTACAATTGTTTTGTGCAATTATTTGGCAAGACAACATTTCTAATATTTTACACCTAATATTTAATTTAAGTTTCAGTTAAATATTTTTTAATATTTATATATAACTACACTGCTTAAACGATTTTGGAGTTGGCCGTTTCAGTGTATTATTTTTGCACAGAAAACATTCAGCCAGGATAATTTGATACTAAAGAGGCCTACAGTTATATGGCAATATCTGACATTTCTGCTTTTACTACCTGTGCTGAAAAATTCACTGTCAGGCAAAACTCTCAGTGTCACCGCACAACCTTTACGTCCTCCATTACGACTCGTCTTCAATTCCAGGTAGTTTTATTTTTTGATAATCACAGCCCGCTGTGTTTTATTGCACTTGTGTTCTGGCGTTTCTCCAGAACAACTGACTCTAGCAGACAGATAATTCATTCAACAGGATAATTCATTTTCCCCCTCGTTTTGGAATAATAGTGTACCTGAGTCGAGGTCACCGGCGCACAGACCTATCATGGCAATGTTTCAGTCTGTGCCCAGGGTCTCAGATAATAAGCTCTGGCTAGTTGCCTTGTCTTTTAGCGGGGAAGTTAATTGAAAATAACATTTATATTCAGGGATGGAATCGCTCTGGATTCCTAACTGAATTTAATGAAACCGCATTGCAAGATGGTTCATTGGCAAACTAAATGTACTTAATATAATTGGAGCATTTAACAATTGAATTAAATAAACATTTGTGCATTTAGTTTGTACTTAACTCTCAGCATTAGATTACTAAAATGTCTGGATAAAGCTTAAATGGTCACCCTTACTTGATGTTTCCCACAAAATAAAACACAAAAATATATTTTATTTTATTTTATTTATTTATTTTTTTCCCATTCATTTCCATTCATCATTCACATCTGCAAAATATTTTATGTAGTGCATGACTACTCTAATGGGTCATTTATGGTATTTTTTGTTTCTTTTTTGAGACTGATACACTAAGAACTGCATTGTATAGAAAACAGGTATTATATGTTTAGCATAATTTCTGCCATTTTTCTTTACTTTAAAGGCCAGTTTTATCAAACAGGACAAATTAGCGCGAGAGAGGAATTCCAAAACAGAGCCGATGGGCTTGGAAATTTCTACGGGTGATTTACTAACAACACGCAAATCAACGAACACAGACACAACATCTCATTTACATATCGACCAACACAATATACCAGGCGCAGCGCAAATTAGCATTGTCACAAATAAAGAATAAAGAAATAAAAAAGCCAAAAAATTAAGGGTTGCAAGAAGTTTTGATAGACCTGGTATTGCGTGACTTCTAGTTGAGGGTCCAAGTCGGCTTTTATTTCCTAAAAAGAAATTATAAATGTAATGGTAAATTATATGTTCGATTAATGTGTTCTTTTAGCATTCCAAACAAATAAATACGTATAAAAAAATCCTCTCCCTTCTACCACAGGCTTTCTGTTCTCTGTGGTGCCTCCTCCTAGCAACAACAATCACATTTATTTCAAGTGCAAAATAGTATAATACGTGATTTTTGGGGCCATTAAATAATGGAGCAAATACCAGGAATTTGACAAGTACAAATGCTCAATGTCTACACCTTATTATTTTTTTATTTTATTTTTTTTTTGCACTAATTTGTCATTGCGTTTCTCAAATAAATTCTGATGCTACTATTTTAAAGCCAAAAGAGGGTTTGGCTGGCGCAAGCTGTTAGTAAAACTGGCCCAACGTCTCCTGACTGTTGTTCTTCTGCTTCATCTGGCTGTGATTACACTGAAGAAAGACGAGAGAGGGGAGAGCTGTTGATGGTATCCACATGAGCTCGGCCCGTCTGGTGTAAAATCTCTAAATCTTTTAGTCCGTTGTGTCACATGAGGCATGTTATCTACCACAGAGTTCCTCAGAGGAGACCCCAAATTGCCAGGTAGGCTTTATATGTTTGAAAAGCTCTTGTAGATATCATGGTATAAGGGGACAAATGCCAGTGTCGGGGCCACTACAAGACAGGCTTAGGATATAGTATTTTATCTGGAGAAGACCAAAATTGATGTTTAGACTAGTAAAAGCATAACGGTCATTTAGCCAATATATTTATCCACAAATACAGGGACAAACCTTCTTTCAAGCACCCTGAGATGAAATGTCTTTCTGGGAAAATTGTACTTGAGCAGTCTTTAATATCTCAACTGTTTCTCTTCGACAGAAATGAGAATGCATCAAAAAAATCCCAATCAAAAAATATAACAGAGAGCATTAAATCTACATAAGCAGTGAAAGACTGACCTTCATCTGGATTGGTCAAGGAGAAACCATAATAACTCTTTAACCCCTGCACCCATGCACAAAGTGTCAAAAGCACACCATGTAGGGTTAACCGGTGAAAGCGGACATGAAGAGGTGTCATGCTGCTTGTGGTTGGAAGTCGGTGTATTTAAACGGCGAGTTCTGGTGGTTGGGTTTCAGTTGAAATGGTTGCGTGCGCTGTGATCTCTCAGGTTTCTTCTGAGGATGTAAATGAGTCTGATCTTTATTAAACTCTTCCACCCCACGGCGCCCGGCATGGTGCGCACACCAGTGCGTTCTGATGACTCTTTCACACAAACAGCCTAACCTCTCACATACGCACAGCGCGCAGAAACACAGGAAACTGCCGGCGAGGGAATGAAAATGAATCGGAGGCTTTGATGCACACCTCAAACAAACGCCTGACGTCAGTCAGCCAGAGACGACAGAAGGTATCAGTGTCACCCGTGGACTTAGCTCTCATGTTTTAGGTGACTGTCTTTAAAAGAAGACTAACTTCTGAAGACCCTGACTTTGCATATTATATATATTACAGACTTGTGAATAAGATCTGCTCAGTATTAACCAGTACTGACTAGTGTAAAACACTCACTGAAACCTAGTACTGAAAATAAATAATTTAAAAAAATATTATTGTACTCTCCCTGGATAATATGCCTTTCTAGAGAATGAATGAATGAATGAATGAATTAAATAATTAATTAATGAAAAAAGCATAAAAAAGAGCATTAAATACTTGCAAATACATTAAAAACTTTTAAGAAACATAAAAACATCATAAACAATTTTTTTTTTTTAAATAATTTAATACTTTTCAAAAAGATTTTACAAATTCTGTCTGAGATTTTCTTTTAAATGTTATACATTTATTTAAAAAAATGTTTTTTGATCACAAATACCATGAAATAGTATTGCAATTCAAAAGGAATGTTTCTGCATTAATATATTTAAAATCAATAATAATAGTAATTAATAGTAATTAATAGTAATTAAATCATTTTATAATAATAATAATAATAATAATAATAATAATAATAATAATAATAATAATAATGTATTACTGTAATGTAAAATTATTCTAATATGTTTTTTTTTTTTTTTTTTTTTTTTATTTATTGTTATTGTTGGCATCCTGTAGGAGCATATTCACATTCTATACAGTATTTGTATATTGTTATGCATACTTTATTTTTAGTCTCTTGTCATCACATACTTTGTGTCTGTACTGTCATGTTTTATGATCCGAGTCTCATTATAAGCATCTCAGTGCCAGTGAATCCTGTGCACGCTGTGCAAATGATGAATAAACAACTTGACATGAACTAGAAACATGGTTTGGAGATGTTTGACATTTGATTGCAGACTTTCATTACTTGTCACATTTGAGAACAATTTGAGAAGAGTCTGGCATTACCAAAATCATACTAAAATCAGAAAGTGCTCTCAGTGTAATCTGTGTTGTCTTGGAGAAACACCTGTGAAAACAAAACGCCTCATTTGCTTTTCTTTCTCCAGTTTTCTCCAACATAATTTTTCTTTGTCTCAGATATTTCCCATAAACACTTATTATTTTCAGTAAAGCGCAATAAAATGAATGGGAATACTGTCAGGCAAGTCAGGCAATTTGATCCTGGAAGGTTTTAATAAGAAATGTGGAAGTTAAATGAAAATTGCAATCGTAGCACTATGGTGCAAATATGTATCATGTATGTTGCTGGTGCTTCTAGTTATGTTGTTCTCTAGTCATCGATTATCTTCGCTTTTTTTCCTTAACTTTTTTTTTTGATGTTCCTTTTTGTCACTAAATGTCAAAGTAAATAACTTCCTGCCTGCTAATATGTTATTTTTTTCTATTGTCTATTATTGTTTTTTCTAAGACATGTTAGTAGAAATATATAAGAAAAAGTTGCTACCCTCATGCATGTTGCTCCATTGAATCTCCAGAGCATTGGGAGAGCAAGCTTTGAGCATTAAATTTTTCCTTTGGGCAGCTTATGGCTATCTCTCATTCCTCTGTATTTAGTCTGAAGTAATTTCCTGTAATATTATTCCACCCTGCTTATCTGTTAGCAGCGGTCCTCCGAAGAGCATATGAGGTGTCTGTCATAACACTGCATGCAGATGTTGCCACATTTACCCAACACAAACAGACAAATTCATTTACGCCTTTCAGCTACGGATGAGCGCCGCACCTAATTATTGCACGAGGCTAGCAGCAGGCTCCAGAAATCTGTTTAGCACATGCTAATGCCAGGGGTTGAGGTGCTACCACACACAGTAGAGGATATCTGAGAGGTGATACCGGATCCGTCAGCTATAATACCTGCTCTTAATGTCACAGACGATGAAAAGTGACAGAAATGATATGCCAGTGCTCTCATCTGATTGAGGTTAAGGGGAACACGGTGTATGAAGTAAAATGATATACAATTAATGCAATTTCCTTTTTGTGTGTTCTCTTACATGCCCCATATTTTGTGCAACTGCATCAACAGGTAAGAAGATATTTTTCTTCTTCATTTATTTTTTTCAGCTTTACACACCAAATATCAGTTGTCAAACAGTACTTCCAATTACGATTCTGATTCAGTTTTATTTATTGAATTGTATTATTTTGTTTTATTTTATATATATTTTAATGTATTAGGATCAGACAATATTTGGCCGAGATACAACTATTTTGCCTTTTAATTGCCTTGCTAATCAAAAATGAGTTTTTATATATTTATGGCAGGCAATTTACAAAATATCTTAATTGAACATGATCTTTACTTAATATCCTAATGCCCTTTTGGCATAAAAAAAAAAAAAAAAAAAAAGGATAATTTTGACTCATACAATGTTTTTTTGACAATTGTTAAAAACATACCCCAGCGACTTAGGACTAGTTTTGTGGTACAGGGTCACACACATAATTAATTTGTTATGGTTTATTCTATTTTATTTCATATGTCCAATCTGAGCCGATGCAATCCATAATCCAGACCACTGACTCCTATGATTAATTTATTCAGATTCTGCACTTGCTTTGAATTCATAATTAGTGGCACATGAATCAAGTGATTAGCTTACATGTTATGTTCACCATGTTCAACAGGTTGTTCGTTTCTCAAAAGCTCCTACATATCAGGATAAAAAGTGCTGTCGTCCCTCTTAGCAGATGAGTTGTTTATATGTACGTTGCTTTTTTCCATGATGAAAGATGTCTGGCATCACCTGTCAGGGTGGAATTTGCGATTTCTGTTGTTTACATGCTGGGCTTTAGACGTGTCAGGTTTGATTGGCCATCCGCTACACGTCCTGTTTAACATTTCTCTCACTGAATTAAAAAGCTACTTGATATTTTCCCCGGCGTCGCCTCCACAGGGTATTTAGCAACTCCATCGTAGAGAGTATAATCTGTCATCGCCAAAGAAAAGGTTTTCCGTGCCTTTTTGTCTGTGGAAGCGCTTGACACAGTGGATGGGAGAGGAGATCAATGAGCTGTCAGTCATCACGCAATGGGCTTGTCATTTTCGATATGATGGGCATGAAAGCAGGTGGGCAGATGGAAGCTGCTTTGTTTCTCGATGATCGCCTCGAGGTGGTTTAAATCTCCAGCCTCTTGTAGTGGTGGACACTAGATGAAG
The DNA here is from genome assembly GCF_003368295.1 of Carassius auratus. Lineage (NCBI taxonomy): Eukaryota > Metazoa > Chordata > Actinopteri > Cypriniformes > Cyprinidae > Carassius > Carassius auratus. Next base: position 2,788,764 of record NC_039248.1, on the reverse strand, counting down.
GGGAGAATTAGACAAGACTTTAACTAATTAACTAGCGCAGCCCTTTTCTCTGTAGAGTTTTGAGTTCTTTGTACAAACCCTTGACATTCGTGGGATAGTGGGCTTGTCTTCTTTATCTAATGACTTTCCCAGGGACCTTGAGTGCAGGTCTTTAAACAAACACAATTAGACGTGTCAAAGCACCAGCTCTCGTTAACGCTCAGCAATTTACCACTAATTACTAGCGTGTTTTTAACCATAGTTTGATATGTACCCTGTGCACGCAGTTCGCAGGCCTCTGCACTGTCCTGTTAAATGCTTTCTTGACCCTGTTCGTCAAATGATGGTTTGCAGGTGATTGATGAAGCAATAGCCAAAATCAATTAAATTGGTTGTAATTCTGTAAGGTATGTAGTCGTAACACAGATTTAGATGTCATTAGCAGCACTTGAACAAATCTAAAAAATAAAAATAAAATGCTAGTAAATTTTACAAATAATTAATAGAAAGTGGGATGCAATGTATTTATTGAAATGTGATATTTTGAAGTAGGTAGAAAGACTCAAACTTGTAAAAGGTACTGCAATAATCTTTCATTTACAACACTAAAAAAAATAATTTTTATTATATTTAGAAGAACAGTTCTTGTTCTGACTATGATTCCACTTATAATTCTTAATACTTTTAAGGAGACCAAAACTTTAACACTAAACAGTAATATTTTGGTTAAAATGTATCTGTTAATTAATTGTATAACTGTACTGGCAGAAGAATACACACCTTACAAATGGAATTAGCATTTTTTTTTTTTTTCACTTACCATACAAAGTAAACAACGCAATCATTTAAAAAAAATAATTACAAATTAAATCAGTTAGTAACATATTGAATCAAATGTGAAACTTTGAGTAAATAAGAAATACATAGTTTTCTTGTAAAATATACTCAAAATATTTGACATGTTTATTTTCAACTTAAAAAAAATAATAAAGGTGTATTTAGAAAAAAAAAAAAAAAAGACTAAAATTGCACGTCTTAATTATAGAATCCTGATGATAATTCAACTTATAATCCTTAATACTTTAAAGGATGCACAAAATGTAATACTAAATGCAAACAATACTATTATATTCTAGTATGTTTGTTATTGGTGGAAGAATGCAGACCTTACAGAATTTCAATTGAAATTGTTTCCAAAACCAGTGCATTCAGAATTTCTGAATAAACCTGTTTCCGTTTTACAACCCTCCAAACCTCTTAGTAGGAGGCATAATCAAATTAGCCAAACCATATATTAAATAAATGTGGAGCTTTGTAGAAATCTGTGCCTTCTGCTGATGCAGCTTTATCTTATGCTTGTTTACCAGTTACCGGTTTTAACTATTTTAAGCATTTAAAAATAAAAGATACAATTACTAAGGATGTGGATTAAGACCTATAATGTTGGCTAAAGTTGTTGATGCATTTGCGAGGAGCAAATTTCACATCTAGAGGCTGTGGGCGATTTTGAGATACGGCCTAATCCTGTCATAATGCCACTTTGTCCCCTGACATCTGCACTTCTCCATCTCCCTAGGAGTTCCTCTCTTTCTTTGTCTGTCATCCCTTTCACCCCCCAACCTCATCCCTTTAGGCAAGCGACCCACATCCAGCAATGCAATTAACCACTTTGATACGTCAAGTAATTACTTCATTTTTCATGTTAAAACGCACCTCATTTAGTGTGGCGCAGAGCAGCTGAGATGGGGAGAGTGGGAGAGATAGGTCAGTGGCGGTTTGAGGAGATTAGCACAAGACTCTCACTGTCTCTCATGGCTCGATGAATTCTCTCCAGAGAATGTGAGAAATGCAGCGGAGGAAGTGGGATGCCATTTTGACCTTGGCAGCCAGCTGCTAACATGCACCAGAGACTTCCCCTCGTTCCCCGCACGCAAATGTGGCCTTTTGCAAGGGGAGTACCTCAGAGTGCCTCCCTGGGCCCCCTCATGATTTTACCCCCCATTATTTAACGAGTCGCATGCCTGCCGGGCAAGTCAAATCTGTCACCCCCAGTGGAAGAGCGGCGTTTCGAAGTATAAGAGTAAGTGTGTGTGTATGAATACGAGACTGTGTGTAGTCCTGTTTGGCTACGGAGACTTCGTACACGCTTTTAGTTGGCCTAAATATTTAAGTACCACTTGTGTTTGGACCGCAACTTGGAACAGGAAAGACTGGGATAGGGAGGTTAAATCCTTGGCAGAGTCGTTCTCAGTTCAGCTGAAGATTCATTCTCTTGATTTCCGTAATGTATTCTTCTGAGGTTTGTGCAGTAATTCAATTTGAGGTAATTGTAGCAGGAATCCATAATTAAAAGGATTAAAATGCAAGCCATTTATAGACGGCTAAAGAAAGGGAAAAAATCTTGTCCCTGTGATCCTCTGAATTTTTGTTTTGTTGAGGTGAATTCCTCATTTGTTTGGACACCACTGGTAATAAATAGGAAGAAAATAACATAAATCACATTTTCTTTCATATATATATATATATATATATATATATATATATATATATATATATATATATATATATATATATATATATATATATATATATATATATATATATATATATATATATATACTAAGGTATATTCTTACCTTCATTCCATATAAGCATTTGTTCTGCCATACACTTTCCCAATACACTGTGAGCCGGACTAGAAACATTGCACAGGTGACACACACATTTCTCTCCTTCCAGATGAGTGGGATGTCAGTCATTTCTGGCTGTCTCTTGGTGGATCTGGTTTATTTTCTCCAGGGGAGTCCAGCTAACCTGTATACCCCCGTTCACAGCCCCCCGTTCTGTAACATATGTCTGCAATGAGCGTTTCTGCCTGCTCTCCTGTGGCTATTTCCAGTTGGATGAAAGGTTGTCTGAGCTGGATGTTCTCTGAGTGTTTGTGTGTGTGAAACTCATTGTTTCTAAGCGCGCTCCCTCCGAGTATAAGGGCTCAGCCTCATCCGTGTGCCCCGGTGGTGTTCGGAAACGGGAAGAGAAAGAGAACGGACTGATTCATTGTAGAAATGACAGGAAGATGAAGAAAAGAGGGTGGGATATGTTTCGATGTCCTTGTCTCTCTGGATTTTCCATGGATATTTGTCTTGGTTTCCTTCTGTCAGAGATTTTTTTTTTTTTTTTTTAACTAGCTACAATGAGACACAATATAACATTTGTGTTGGACTCATTTATCTTAATTTATTCTTCATATTTTCTGTTCACAAACTGTTTCATGCACTCCAGCTGATTTCTATCTCTGCAGTTACAAAAATGATGCATTGGTTCGTAGAAACAGTTAAAAATTAGGAGTGTGCATCAATACCTGACTACTCAGAAATGACAGCAATGATTCATCTTAAGATCATCCATCCATCCATCCATCCTTCCATCCACTCTTGAATCCAATCTTTTAATTTACACATTGTTCCATCCATCCATCTTCCATCCTTCCTTCTATGTATCCATCAATCCATGTTTTCACAAATCTATCCATGCAACCATACATCTATACATTTTTTCATCCATTTTCAATCTGTCAGTGACCATGGGATTTAATTGGCTGTAGTAAAGAACACAAGAATGACTTGAACATACATGCATTCTCAGAAAACCATGAAAAAAAAAAAAAAAGTCTTTGACAGCAGGCCTCTGACATCACTTTCCAGGAATGAAAGATAAAAGCTTCTATCTACAGCACGGTATGCCATTTGATTTATAAATTCATCAAACTCTATTTACCCATATGGTCTGTTATATTACTCAAAGCAGATGCTCAAGTAAAGCTTTTTTTTTTTTGTATCAATGTTTATGAAACATGTTAAACCAGTAATTGAAAATGAAACAAAAGCAATCAACGTATTTTGATTTACAGCTAAAATAATACATTGAAAGGTAGAAGAGAGAGCTTGTGTGGCTGATGTGGTTGCAGTGGTAGTTGTTGTTGTTGTTCCCGGCCACAGTTTTTGTTTCGTGTAAAGGACGAGAGACCCTCAGTGCTTTCTGCTTACGGATGCTACATCAGCACTCCTGCCAAACTGATGAGAGATGGGCTGATGTCGACGCAAAGACAGCCTGTACCTACCAATCAGACCATATCAGGAGATGCTGTCCCTACGGACAGACGCCCACGTACAGAAGCCTTCACAAAGCGTATTGGACGATGAAGAGAGCATGCTGGACTGTGTCCCTTAGTATGATTTCCTAAACACCAACAGTGGATGTTTCTTTATCCAGGCATGAAAAAAGAAAATGCTTTGGAAATGTATGACGTTGTGTATTTTTTATCACACCGTTTTATGATTTATTTATAATTTTCTTTACTGTCTTTCCCCAACAGAGCCATCGATGCCAAATCATTGCTCGGTTTCTCTAGCACATTCATTGCTCGTGTTTGTTATCCCAGAGCATCTTCAGTTATACTAAACACTGTCACAATATTTTGAGTGGCACTGGTTGGACTACAATAATTAGACAGATGGAGAAAACTACATAGTGTTCAGCTCTATTAATTAACTCTTGCTGCTTGCATGACTTATAGTAGACAAGAAGGCCGCTGTATTGTTGCTACTTAACGTGAGATAAAATAAAACTAAGCGTGTGTGGCAGACATCATAACTGATAAAGGTTATTTTAGTGCTTCGAGCTTAGATATTTATTGCTGAGAGAGACCTGAAGGTTTCAGTTATATTTCAATCAAGTCTCAGTTTTTTTTTTTTTTTTTAAGGCTCTAGTATGCTTTAGTAGAAATGCCATAACACATATTTTCTAAAATATATATTGCAAATCCAATTTGCATGCATCTAAGTGCAAAATAGCACAGATTTTTATTCAATTACTGTTGTGTATAAAAATTATGATTCTAAAAAAAAAGAGTGCAAATGAATTGAAAACCATCCGTTACAAAAAAACTAAACAAAAAAAAAAAAAAAAAAACATAAAAAGCCATGTTTTCATCTATCTATACTCTTCCCATATACTGTATCTGCTCTCAAGATTATGCACAGACACAAAATTAACCCTGTCAGATAAATACTGTAATCGACACACTCAACCAACATGATCACATTTGTAGTTTTTTTTTTTTTTTTTTTTTTTTTTATCTAACAGGAAGACATTAAGAAATCAAAGCGCCATACAGACATCCATCAGACGTAGTTGATTCATATCTTCGGGCGCATTGGATTGGATTTTTACAAGCAACTGCGTTTCTGCTCTTCTCAGTGCTAAAATCAGATATGTCAATAAAAACAATTTCTCAAGCACAGATTTTCCTTGTGTTAATGTCCTAGTTTCTCTGTATTGCTCTTTTAACGATGGCAATATAGTTGTACAGAATGGACACAATGAAAGAGAAGAAGTGTTTGAAGATAGAGAGAGAGATGGAGAGATAGAAAGAGAGAGCAGCGGTCCCTCAGGACTTGCTGGTCCAGCCTCTCTGATGCTCTTGTCAGCTGTAAAACCATTGGCCTGTTATCACCAGTTCTTTGGTTGCCAGGGGAGACCATGTTGCTACACTGGCAAAAGTTGTTAACATTGTGTTTTCCCATCACGTCGATGCGGTTAAGCACCACAGCTGAACCTAACCTTGAGTTAAGTAACAATATCAGTCTTTCTTCAGTCCCGTCTCCTCCCTTTCCCTCCGTCTCTTTTTGTTTTTATCTCTCTGGATCATAAAGCTTAAAAAAAAAAAAAAAAAAAAAAAAAAAAAACTTAACTTAAAGACAAGGCTCTGAATTTTTTGATTCTCAATGGGCCTCTTTCATGAAAGCACAAGGAACCTATGTGTAAATCTTTGTTTAAATCGTTCCTGCCTAAATTGTTCTTTGTTTTTTTAATTAAATTGTTGCATCCCACAGGAAACTAAACCACAAATGTAATTTCTTTAATATCTCAATTGTTTTCCTGTACATTAATTAGAGCAAATGGAAGGTAAATAGCCTGGAATCAAAACTCAAATACTTCTTATCAAATTCTTTGTATCAAACATTAGCATAAACATGTTATGTCTCCTACGATTTTACAAATGTTTTACCTATATATTCTCAAATGAAAGATACAAAATGTGTCACTGGGCAGTACCTAATTCACCCCTAATGGGTGCATATTTGTGCTGTAAAATGATTTTATTAGTACCTAAAGGTACATATTATTACCTTTTTTGAAAGTGTATGTATTTCTCCCCGTGTATGAATGTTTGATTTGCTCATGTGGGTTATTCAATCTACTTAAAGTCTTTATTGATTCACGATTTGTGTCCGGAGAGGTGCTTCAGAGAGGGTAGATGTGGCAGCCGGTGGCCATTTTGGCTCAAACTAGGGACACATGTGCTGAAGAGCCAGAATGGTGGCTCTTTGCCTTTTAAAATCCTGTTTTGTCGATATTCCAGCCACTATCGACACAAGAAAGAGAAGAAGCCATTTTCTGAAGAGTCTCAGCTGTTTGAGAGTCTGGCAAATTAGATAAAGGAATTAAGTGTGTTGGTGGACTCTGTGTGTCTGCAGATGTGTATAGATGGATAGGTAATTCAAAGTAAACTTTCAGTGTGACTGGTATGCTGTGTATGTGAGATTTGCATCAGCTAACAGCGCCGCTCATCACTGTACATACCCACAATCCACTTCATCCCCTGAGATTTGAATCACCCCATATGTTGCATACTGTCACGCAGACTCAAATTATTTATCATGAAACAGATGTCATTTTGCTCTTGAGTTTGAATTGTTAGTGTTTGTTTTTGAACTCATGAAACAGAGTTTGTTTTGAATTTGTCACTTATGTCCTAGAACACCAACAGCAACAACAGAACATGACAGTCATCCTTTTTTAAAGACATTACAGACTTTATATTTTTTCATTGCTAGTTTATTGTTGTTAATCAAAATCAATCATTGTTGCATCGAAACGCAAAAGCAGAGTTATGATTCATAATGATAGTCTTTGTGTTTGAAATGTAAAGATATTGCAAATACATTTTTAATCTGCTTTGTTATTTTCGTAATCAAAATAAATCATAATCATTTTATGAGAAACATTGTAAAATAAATAATTTCACATATTTTTCATTATTTACTGATTCTCTTGTTGTTCTGAACAGGTCTTACTTGCTACTTTATAGTTTCAAAATTCCAATAAAACAAAAAAGACGACTGTCCGAATAAAGTGTATACCAGACCTGTTATTTTTAACGGTCCTGCCCAAGTGATAAACTGTTGTACCCCTGAGGGTACAAGTTTTGCAAATATTTTTTTTTTTCAAAACTGTATGAAAAAAATCACTTTTGTGTTCCATACAAGAAAGTTATGGAGTTTTAGAGTGACATGAGGGTGAGTAAATGATGACAGAGTTTCATTTTTGGGAGAACTGTCCCTTCAGGTCCTTATTCACTTAATTTACACTTTCCCCTCCAGAGTAATTCTCAAACACAGTATCATCCGTGTTTGTTTGCCTCCTTCAGACCCATTGCACATCTGACGTCATGCTTCTCTCTCGTCTGTTTGCGATCAAGTCAGACTGGAATTGCCGAACAGACTGTGTCATTACATTGCTTTTTTGTTTGCTGTAAAATATTAAGCAGGACTGATGTCCGTGAAAGCCTGCCAGGAGCTGGAGCTGCACACATTTCAGAGATACAGACTGCTGTTTGCTGTCAGCATTGATCAGCTGGATGAGTGGGAATGGCCAAATGTGGACAGTGATAGCCCTGCTGGTCTCACGTGTGATTTGATACAGTAGTAGCAGGTAATGGGCACCTTTGCTGGAAGCAAACGTGTAGGACGTTACCATCATGAACGATCAGCAGTGAAAGCAGACACTTATTTTGAAGCACCTCCATATAAGTAGATCGCAGTCCATGTATTGAAATCAATCTGAGAATAGGCACTCTATATACTTCCTACTCCCTGTATTGTGAAGAATGTTTTTGTTCATCAAAATGTAAATGTAATAATCTGGCACTGTTTGTTTAAAAAACATACACTCTTTGCAATCCAGATATTTCTCGATTGACTATTTTTGACTCTCACTTTGATGTTTTAACATTTCCAAAATAAACTCGGTTACAAGTGCACCTTGCCTTTAAACTCATCTGAAGGTTAACAAGATCAAATCAAAGGTTTGTTTTGTAGTTTTGGGTTTACTGTCCTTGATTTTCCTTTTACTTGTAATGGATTAAAATATAATTTGGGGGGAAATCAGGCCAGACTCGCTGTTGATTTGTTGTTTATCTACTTACTCAAGCATTTTTTGTCTGTTTTTTTGCTGATATCATTCTGAAGAAAGAACGAGCAAATGCCCTGTGAGCATTCTGGTGCTTATTAGCAGTCCCTGAGCTGCTGCTAGCAGCCTTGGTCAATTTTGTATGCTGTCAAGAGCTTTTCTTTGAGGAGACAAGCCGTACCTGAAGTACTCTTTTATGTGGACACAGCTGAAAGTACAGGGTAAAGCCGCAAACCCCAGAGCAAAAGTAGGAGCCCAACCAATAAGATGACCTGTTGTAAGTATTTGATGTGTGTATGTGGATGTTAGCGCGCCTGTATCAGCTCCCCATCCATCTGTGATAAGACAATCAAAAGTCTATCTTACTTTTTTTTCAGACAGCTGTATCTAAGTACTGAGATTAGGGAATGCTGCGCTCTTTGCCACTATTGTTTTATTGAGAGATAGGACGGGGACACATTGGAAATGACCACCTGAGACCATTTTTAAACTGGTGCAAGCTGGTTTATTCCGGTTTTGGTATATATATTTTACTGTTCAACAGTGTTTTTTTTTATTATTTTTTTTTTTTTTTTAGAAAAATTTATTTTATTTTTAATATCATTAGAAACTAATTCAAGTGCCTCCAATTTTTTTTGACTAGAACACAATATTGCAATATTCAGATTTTTTTTTTTTTTTTTTTTTTGTAAACTGTAAATTCATGTTTGCACTTATTCCTGATCACTAGTATAGTCTTGCTAAACAGATGACATCTCTAACTTATGACTAGAACATGACAACTGTGAGTTCACTCAGACTAATTGTGGATGTATTGAGCCACGCTGACATGATGTATAATTTTCGACATGGAAGGAGAGAAATGAAAGGAGGGCAGAAGACTGCCGTGTTGGGAAGCAGTTTGACAAAGTGTGACAATGATGGAAGCAGACTTCTCTCTTTGCTCTAGGCTTGCTGCGATAGAGGATAGCAGGTTGTTTGCACGTTCCGCGTGGTGCTGACAGGGATTATCGAGGGGAGAGACGGAGGACGATTGCAAAGAGCTGTTCTTGCAATTCAACTCGCTGCAGCGTGTTTTCTTCTCTCTGGCACATCCTGAGCACTGCGCTGACACCAAAATAGACCGTGGAGTTGTGGATGTTCACGCAGAGGTGGGCATTTGACATGAACACGTATAGACCGGGCCGAGCTTTTACACTGAACAGCGATCGACTGAAAATTTGACACCGTGTTCCTGGAAGGACCTTTAGCCCTCAGCATGAATTCATTGTAGGCAGTGGAAAGCATGCGTGATGCTAATGTGAATATTCCAGTGACCTGCCTTTCCCGGGCAGCACTAATAGCGTGATGTAGCTTTGGGTCACGCTTTTTCCTGGCTCTGACGAATACACCAGAATGATTACAGTTCAGGCTATAGATCAGTGTCAAACTCGTTTTAGGTTCAGGGTCCGATTGGACAAAATGTCACCTTACACTCCTAAAATTGCTACCAAAAGGGTTTTTTTTACAGCTATGCCATTAAGGAACTAGATTTGGTTTCCCAAAGGAAATTTTCTATGTACAGTTTATAAAAGAGACATGTTTGCTTAGTATAAATACTAGGGCTGTCAAAATAATGCATTCATTTCGATTAATTCATGTGAGAAAAAATAATGCGTAAAAAAAAAAAAATATTGCGGATTAATCCATCCCGTGTTGACCTTTGAACCTGTAGCCGTTATAGCTACCATTTGACTGTAAAATGAAGGAGGGAGACGAGAACGCGATGGCGCTGCCTGGATCATTGATTGGAACATTTACTTATAAAAAACTGCCTGATGGAAGTGTTGATAAAAATGAACTCATCTGCAATGTCTGCAGCAAGGAATTTGCATATCACCGGAGTTCGTCCACTCTAAAGTACCACATCAATGCAAAGCATCCAGGAGTTAACGTTAATCCAGAGGTATGACCTAGCACATCCCATGATACCAACTCTAGCAGTCAACGTCATCTTCAAGATGCCTTGTTTGTGCAATGAAAAAAAATCTTCTTCCTGAAGCACTTTTACATTTATTTTCTTAGCATATTGGGTCATATTGTTGATTGTTATGGCCATTGTTTGAACAATGAAAATAATAATAAAAGAGTTTCACTATTATACATTTATTCATTTGAATTTAAATATGTTATACTTTCACAGGAAAAAATAATGTATGTGATTAATTTAGATTAATTAATCACAGAGTATGTAATTAATTAGATTAACATCGATTGACAGCTCTAACAAATACCTTTTTAAAAATCAAATTTAAAGGGTACATGACATACACAGTTTCACCTAATCTCATGTTAATCTCGAGTACCTATAGAGTATTACTGCATCCTTCATATATCCAAAAAGTCTTTAGTTTTATCATATTTATATATTAAAAAAAAAAAAAATGTTTTTTTCCGATTCTTTCCGGAAAAAGACGAGCTCCAGGAGGCATGCTGTTTCGTGTTGTTTCCGTGAACATATATTCACTTATGTGCTGATTTCCAACAAAAGACAGAAATCTGATGCAATTGTACTTACATGAATGGGGTGTTTTATCACAGGGACGGCTCCATGTTTTAATATCAAATGATGTGCAAATCCAGCATCGAATTGGACCTTGTTTCTAAAACATTCGTCACTCAAATAACCAGAACACACAAATGCACTTGATACACTCCGTTGCTGCTCCAGAAAAACAAACTGCATCCCCTGTTCCTGTAACGCTGGGTTCTTGGGGAAGCTGAACACGGTAAACTTTCCCTCACATTCAAAAATGCATTTATTTAGAGACATTCTCAAACAAATCCAATGCATCGCTGCCGACTATTTTGAAGCGAGTTGATGTGCGCGGTCTCACTCTCCTCTGGTCAATGTGTGTGTGCGGGCTCGCTTTTCTGAGAGAAAATTCTCATATAAGGACTTCCGTTCTCGTCTACGTCATTAGATCCAAGACAGAAAAAAAACAGCCGAAACTTGTACCAACCTGGAAGTAAGATTTTCAGCACAGAAATTCTCAGTCATTCTTCTATTTTTTTTTTAAACTTTGGCCATGTTTAGGACGAGAATCCATCTCTTTAACACTGTGAACAACTCTGAATACACAAAACACCATTGTACCCCCCCTTTAAGAGATTTTGAAAGAAAACCGGGAGGCTTGTGACTGTACCATAGACAGCCAAGTAAATTACACTGTCAAGGTCCAGAAAAGTATGAAACAAATCGCCAGAATAGTCCAACTGCCATCAGTGGTTTAACTGTAACATTATGAAGTGAGAAGAATACTTTTTGTATGCAAAAGAATACATAAAATAAATAAAAAAATATATATTAAAAAATTTGATTAATTTGCTCCATTACTGAAGGTTTAAAGCTCCAGGATGAACTTCATGCTACTTTAATAACCAATACTGGGGTAAAACAGTAGAGAACATATAGAATTTACTGATTTAATTCACCTGAGGCTTTTAGATACATACGAAATTGCTAATTTGCAACTATTAACCAAAGAATAACATTCTTCAAAGAAAACCACTCCGTGCTCTTGGCTGGATGACTTTAGCTTTAATAAATCATCTAAGTTGAATATTAACACACAGTTCGACCTAAAAATTCATCTGCAAGTTTAATTACAGACCAGCTTTTTATGTATCCAACAGCACCGAATCAGTATTAATGTATAATATCTAATAATCACTAAGTGGAGACTGTAAATAGTAATGAAGTTATAATGTTATTCCTCTTTTGCCTGTGTGTATACCTTGTATTACTGACTTAAGTGGTTTGCACAATCTTCAAAGTGGGCTTGGGAATGGTTTCCTCTGGGAGCACAGATCCAATTTTAGCTGATAAGCGTGACTTCACCGACATACCAAACACCAAATGCCGCACATAATTAAAAGCAAGAGACCACCACTCTAAGATTGGAGCAGAGGTTTTGTGATTAGCTAAAAATGTAACAATTATCAACACACTGTTATGAGGACTGTTTTATAGTATAGTTTAGTTTTAAAATTGTACCTTAGATCATACTGTGGGCTGGATTGGACTCCAATTAAATTAAATTCAATTCAATTCAATTCAATTCAATTCAAGTTTATTTGTATAGCGCATTTTTACAATATAAATGATTGCAAAGAAACTTTACAGAAAATTCAGTTTCTACAATATGTAGTAGGAGCTTATCATTGGTCACTGTCAGTTTATGTGCATATGACAGAAATTTTCAGAAAAAAATAATACAAGACATAGTCAACCAGACGATGGGCACTATTAACAGCAATTATTATATGATGGAATCACACTTGTAGCAATATAATTTGTAGTTCTGAATGTTGTTTCAGGGTTAGCATCATCTGAGGTCCTCTGAGGGGTTGGCATCATCTCTTCTCAGGTGCTCTGGATCCAGTCTAGAGCTTGTGTAATTCCTAGTTACCATTGCAATAGTCCATTCTAGAGGTCATGAATGCATGAACTAGCTTTTCTGCATCAGAAACAGGTAATATGTTTCGTAGCTTGGCAATGTTTCTAAAATGGAAGAATTATGTTTTTGTAACATGGGAAATATGTTTTTCAAAAGACAAGTTGATGCATAATATAACACCCAGATTTTTTACTGTAGAGGAAGTAACAGTACATCCGTCTAGTTCGGAGATAGGCAAGTTCGGTCCTAGAGACCCACAGACCTACAGATTTCAGCTTCAACCCTAATCAAACACACCTGAACAAGCTCATCAATGTCTTCAGGATTACTAAACTACAGGCAGGTAAGGTTTTTTTTTTTTTTTTTTTCATGGTTGAAGCTGAACTGTGCAGGACTGCGGCCCTCTAGGACCAGACTTGCCTACCACTGGTCTAGTTGCAAACTGTAAACTATGAGATTCTGTGCACTGTTTTTTTGGTCCAATAAGTTATATCTCTGTCTTATCCGAATTTAATAGGAAAATTATTGGTCATCCAATCTTTTACATTTTTTAACACACTGTTAGCTTAAATAATATTGATGTTTCATCTGGTCTCGTTGAGATATATGGTTGAGTATCATCAGCTTAACAGTGGAAACTAATAACGTATTTTCTAATAATATTAGGAAGGGGCAACATGTATATTGAAAATAGCAGAGGACCTAGGACAGATCCTTGTGGCACTCCATATTTTACTGGTGATAAATTAGATGACTCCCCATTTAAATAAACAAAATGGTAGCGATCGGACAGGTAGGATCTAAAACATCTTAAAGCCTAGCCTTAAATACCTGTATAGTTTTGTAATCGATCTATGAGTATGTAATGATCTATGGTGTTGAATGCAGCACTATGATCAAATAAAACTAGCAATGAGAAGCCGCCTTGATCTGACGCAAGAAGCCAAGTAATTTGTAATTTTAACCCTCTGGGGTCGATCCCCACGTACTGACCTGTTGAAGTATTCGCTTCTTATAACCCCGAAAAGAATTTAAATTACACCATCACTTTTGATTGTACAGATAAGAGCAATACATAAATCGAATCTGTAAAGGGTCTACTTTTGTTTGATTCCACACATAATAACAACAAAACTTTGTGCATTTATAAAATAAAGAAAACAAACAAGGTGTACTGTCTGCAGCCTTTGTCTGCAGTGATCTTCATTAGAAATGGTGACAACGTGTACACGTGTACCCAACTATAATTTCTGACTAAATGTATAATCAAGTGAAACATTACGAAGTTTCATTTACATCATCTAAATGTTCTACTGTACTACTAGTATAAATGATCTTCAAAATAATGTTAATAATGTAGTTTATCATTTAGTTAATTTAAGAGTAAAATAAAATATGCACACGCGCAACTAAATGCTGTTATTTTGAACTTTCTATTCAAATAAAGAAGTACATACACAGTATGTATATATATATATATATATATATATATATATATATATATATATATATATATATATATATATAGATAGATAGATAGATAGATAGATAGATAGATAGATAGATAGATAGATAGATAGATAGATAGATATAAAAACTGGGTTTGCTGTTACCTCTGGTCAATGTAATGCATTTTAGTTAAATGAAATTATTAATTTCTTTAAAGAAGAAAAATAAAATCTTTAAAACACCAATCTTTAATCAATATTTGATTGATGTCTGTTATCCACTGTTTGAGCGCAAATTTTGTTTCATTTTATTTCTGTACTGCCAATTATTCTTTCATCATTTTTTTTTTTTTTTTTTTTTTTTGAGGAGCCACTGGCTCCCCGGCCTCCTCAAACAGCACGCCCTTGTTTTCCCCATCATAACAGCATTTCCAATCATGCCTCATTTGTCAGGTACCTGCTTGAAGTTTCAAACAACATTAGTTTGAGAGAAATTTGCAATTAAGGAATCTGAGCAGCGAGGGAGTGTTGCCGCGTGAATCAAACAGATGCCGAAATGTGCGATCGGTGGAGAATGTGAGCCGTGTCTCCACTCCTGGCTGTCAGAGACATGGCTGCCGTCCGCCGCTAAGACAAACTCAGCCTAATAATATTTAATCATAACAGCGCTCAGAGCAAAACAACAGCAATCCAATATTCCTCCGCTCTTTTCCTCTTCCGCGCACACTCGTTCTGTGTCAGGTGTGTCAGTGTGCAATAGATTAGAGCTGTGGGACTAGAATAATGTGGTTTAGCACATAATACGATTTCCTGGATTTTAGTGCAGATTACATATCTAGTCTGCATGACCACAGAAGAAGCCTTTAACACAGGTAATTCCATCAGCTTTCATCATGTTTAAAGACACTTTAGGGTTGTGAATTCCAATCGGGCAGACATGGGGCCACTAGGTCTAAACATTTAAAAAAATTTTTTTTTTTTTTTTAATTTAGGGGCCAGTTGCATAAACAGTTGCATTGTGGCCTTATTATGCCATTTCTAGTATTGTCTTTCATGCATTGCTAATACTGTAAATCTTTAGTTATGCTTTATTATTGCCAATTATTGGGTCAAGTCTTTGTGTTAACTTTATTTCTTTCAGTTATATATATATATATATATATATATATATATATATATATATATATATATATATAATTTTTTTTTTTTTTTTTTTTTACTTATTGGTGGCAGTCTTCATTGAATTGAGCTTATTGACATTATTATTATTATTATTATTATTATTATTATTATTATTATTATTATTATTATTATTTTAATGTAATATATTTGAAAAAATAAAAATAAATCACTCAAAAACTGAGACATAGAAGCTCAGATCAATGAGGCCTATGATTAAACAGTTCCAAAAAGAAATGAAAACCTGTGCTAAATGAAATAAATCTGTATGCTCAACTCTTAAAATTGGATAAAACCATCCAATCAGATTTCAGCTTGTGTTTTGTATGCGTATGATGGTTTGTGAGTGGGCCGTGGGTGGGACGTCTGAGGCTGAGACTACTTTCTGCATAACAATAGCAGAGTTTCATAAACATTTTCTTGGATCTTTGAGCTGTACCCCATTTCACACTCTTTTCTGTCCTTGCCAACTCGCCTACGTATTAGACTGGTGTTAATTCCCTGGATGGGAAATTTTAAAGCCGGGCTCATGCAGTAATTGCAGTTCCTGATAATCTATAAATCATAGCTGTGAGGTCATCTCATAAACTCTTATCGGCCAGAGATTAAGGAATACTCACATTTGCACCCCTCCTTCTTCCGTTCATCTCATTTTGAGGAATACTAGCCGCTGAAAAAGATTGATTATGCTTTCTTCACAACAACGCATTAGCTCTTAAGATGTAATTTCATCGCGTCCAAATGACAGCAGGGTTATTTGCAACAGAGAGGAGTTATCGCACCAAGACTAGAAGATAAAACGGTTAAATGACAATAAAAAAAAAAAAAAAAAAAAAAAAAAAAACATCACTACAGTTATTAAAGCCTTTAAAAGACCCTCTGAAGTCTTTTTTACATGTTCAGATATTTAAAGCCAACATGAAAGTGTTTTTTTTCCAAATGCATTTTTATAGAGGAGATATTTGGTGACATCAGTCAGAAAGTAAAGTTGCATAATTATTTAAAAGATTCTGATTGATCCCACTCACATCACTCACATTAAGAATGGCAACTTGTTATTGGAAGGTAAATATGGCCAGTTATGATTTCATGTTGCCTTGACACTCTGAAGTGTATAAAACAGTATTTTAGATGTAGTGTAGAGGCTCTTCATGCCACATCATTGCAACATTTGGTTGGGAGGCAGACAGATCATCAACTCGATCCCTCACACAGACAATTTAACGCTCGACTGCCCTCTGAGTTGAGACACATTGGTCTGACTAACAAGCTGGCAGCTCTGTGGCAAAGAACATGACACTGATGATGACTATGCAGGGATCTTTTGTTCTCTTTAAAGCATGATGACATTTCCAGCATCCAGCGAGAGGGATGTTGTCAGGAGCACAATGTTCCTTGTATATTTTTCATTTGTTTCTCTTGTTTGATAAGATTGAATCCCCATGTTTCTTTAGGGTTTAGAGAGACAACAAGCCCCTTTAATAGCTCAAAATATTAATTACATTAATTTATATATATATATATATATATATATATATATATATATATATATATATATATATATATATATATATATATATATATATATATATATATATATATGCCTTTAAAAAAAATCTGATTGTTGTAAAACTGAGCCACTTAATTTCTTATGTCTAAGTTTTATTATATTTGAATTAATTTTGTGTCTTTTTTCCATATTTTATATTGTGTTTTGTTTCCAAATTTCATCCAATATACTAGTTTTGCCATTGTTTTGGAATGTGTCAAAACTTTATAAAATTTGAGTTAAAAAAGGATGGTTAAAGCTTCAGTTATCTGTAAAATGGAGAAATATTAAAATAATTGTATTATTTTACCCCAAACATAAATACAGTAAAGTCATTCACTATTGAACGTGATGGTTAAAAGAAAAACAAATGAATAGTAAAGACAAAAGACAGTCAAACACATTCTCCTGTATAATCTTGCTACATGAATAAGTCTAGTTTTTACTCAAATGAAAGGTCTGCGATATTACCATACTGGTGCATAATTTTGGGTTTCGATGCATAAATTCATGCTGTCTATTGCCTGGAGATGGAGAGCAATGTTTCATACAAACAGCAGTTTTCTGCTTCAGAGTGTCTGCAATGAAAAAGAATCATGCATTGTTATTTTGTCCTTGAACGGAACAAAATGGTTTCTGTATAAATCTACAAAATGAGGCTTTTCTGCTCCGAATACATTTAGAGGAAAGGATTTTTGGGGTGTTTTATTGAACAGCAGCTAGCAGCTGTTGTATACATTGTCACAAGGATTATTATAATCATAATTCTGACATGAAGAACCTCACTCGTATTCGTGGATTTAAAGTAGGGCTTCCACATTTGTTGAAACATCGTATGTCTTGTATCCCAAACTGCATGTAAATGAAATTTGATGTTGTCATGATAGTCACTTTATCTTGTTTTTTTCAGACAGTGCATGGAAATCAACACAAGGCAACATTTAGTCAAAAATTTGTGTACGATTGCAATTTGTTTGTGAATACGTGTCACTGATTATTTACCACATAAAAAAAAAACAAGCATTCACTTTTTAGAGACAGATTAGAAACCACCTGATGTGAGCAAAACTTTATATTCACAGCCATGGAAAACGATAACGATTACTATAAAGTTTTAATAATCATTTTCATTCTGTGAAGTCCACACCACCCACCATAGGCATGCTTATAAGCTACTACTTAATGAGAATTTGTCCTTAAAAAAAGTGTTACCTATATCTTATTATAGTTATGGTTCTTGGTGTGAATAGGGCTTAACTCAGTCTTTGCTTGGCATCAATAGTGATAATTAAGGTCAAATACTATTTTATACAGGAGAAATGCAGTCTGCCTGGAATTCTCTTTTGCTGTGCATAGAACCGTTAAAGTCGGTCAGGAAATATCTTTGGGTAAAACAGTAAACATAGTGACCTTTCAGGTCATGCAAAAAATGTAAATTGCAAGTGCATAGCGACTAAAGTGGAACCAATTTGCTTATGTGTGTGTGAAAACTGTGGCATATAAAATTAACTTGTATATTTACATTGAGGACATGCATATCCACACTCCCACGGTGTGTTTCACTGAAAGAAAGTTGGCAGTGCTAATTAGAATATATAAATGTGAAAGGGTAGTTCAGCCAGAATTAAAATGTATCACTAGTTCCTCACCCGTGCTGTTTTTTTTTTTTTTTTTTCAAGGTTCATAATGATCACAGCTGTCATGTGACAAGAATGAAATAGACACTGTAAACAGGTCATAGATGTACTATTGTATAATTTCAGAAATCTTAAAATATAGTGCATGTGTCATTCAAACAACCTCTGTGTTTTATTAGCATTATTAATATATTTGTTTGTTTTTTGCATGCTTATTTTACCATGTTTACCATGGAACATGATGTCCTTTATTATTCGGGTGAACTATGCCTTTATTTGTAGTTGAGACTTGTCAAACTCTTGGTTCTGTCGTGTTATTGCACTCAGTAGATTGAAGTCAAGTATCATCTCTGCTATATCCTTTATAGTGGTTATTAAAGATGGTTAAATATTGCTTCCCTCAGGTAATGTGGATTAAATGATGTACTGTAGTGTGTGCAGGTACACTGCAAGCTGAAATTGCAATCGTTATGGAGTGTATGGGGGGAGGTAAGATGGAGAGCTCATGGTAATTACGCTGCTGAAATAACCAGATAGGGTTTTATTACCAAATTTCTCCAGGCGGCAGCTAATGATCAACATGGGGGAAAAAAAAAGATCTGTTCCTCTCAGCCTCTTTTCTCACCATCTCATTCTCTAAAATGTAAACTGTCTGCTAACACGAATGGACCCTGGTTAAAGAGATGATTTTCCCATTTGAAAGTGTTCTCAGGCTACAGTGTTAAGTGTAAATGATGAGCAGGGGAAATGAAAAAATAAATGGCCCAAAAGCTATACTAATCAGCTTTTGTTCACTGTATCACAAGTAGTGACTACTGTCTGTGCTTGTGTTTGCAATGCTAGTAAATGTCTCAAATAGACAAACCCGTTTCCTGGCCGCAAGTGCTCCCCGTGTTTATAAGGTAACGACAGATACAGTGGTCGCTTTTGAGGATCAGCTAAACCACACTGGACTTACTTAAGTTTGCAAGGTTAGTTACATCAAAACTTTAGATATTCAGAGATTTGTTTGAGGCATTTGATAGCAAGAAAACCAGATATTAAGGAACATTAAATTATATTTTTTTTTGTGTGTGTGTGTGTGTGTGTGTGTGTGTATTAATTACTTTTGGATGTATACCTAGTATATATCTTCATGTTTGCAAATGTGATATTGACTTCATACAAAAAGTTCAATAAACAAGATACTAATACTGTGTAGCTTATTATGGACATTTATTATAAGTAGTAGGTTTTTGTTCAGTATCACCAAAAAAAAAAAAAAAAAAAAAAAAGTTTAAACCCAAATATCAGTTTAAAACCCATTAATCTTGAAGCATTATTCATGCATTTCTTATTGTAGAGTAAATGCATGCCTCGTGCCACCTCTTTCAGTCTGGATAAATATACTGTAGACTTTAGAAAACAATGGCCAAATGTATGTGTGATAAATTCTGTTGAATCAAAATCTCTTTTTAAAGCTATGCTTTTTGTTTCTATTTAATGATTTTCTCATTTACTATACTAAATTTCCAATTTCCCGTACTATAGTATCCATTTCAGATAAACCCAACCCTAAATTTCACGTAAAATGAAAATAAATTGATCCTTATATGTTAGCCAGACATCTTGTCCAAAATGAACCGAAAGTCTAAGTATATCAGTAAATCTGGTTACACTCCCTTGCCTTTACCGCACACACACACACAAACACACACACGCACGCACAAACACACATGCACACTCACACAAAAACACACGCATGAACGCACACACACAAACAGTCATACAGCTTAAGCACTACATCCAGAGCTGGCGTGAATCTTCTCCTCCTGCATACAGCAACACACACACACATATTTGCGTGTGCACATTTGCCTGTTCCCTGGAGGTGTCTGACAGCAGCCAGAGGGCTGCTAAGGGGCCTTAAAATTGGGAATGATGTGGCTGGAACATTTTCTTTCCACTCTTATCTCTCTTTCTCTTTCTTTCTCTCTCTCTCAATCTCTAGCACAGATGTGTACACTCTCCATTCCCACATAATGCCAGTCCTTCAGTGGTTATAGTTTTTCTCATGTCTTTTGGGCAAATATGCATGTGAACCAGCTGCAATGCTTTTAAACAGCTCGTCTGTGCGTGCGTGTTCGAGTGGCTTCACGAGCATATGTTTGAAGTGAATCCATGCCCCCCAGTCAGCTGAACTGAAATCAGCCTAATTAAATGACAAAAGGAGGACAGGCGGTCTTCTCTTTCACAGCTTCCCGCTATTCTGCCTGATGCACAGTTGTTCTGGCAGTACAGCTCTCCTGAATTACACGCAATCACCAATAGACTTTATGAATCACTTAAAGGGGCCTAAATCTAAATTGTCATTGCATGCTCTTTTATTGTAAAGTCCACTTACAATCCATTATTTGATGCATCTGAAACAATCCTTGACTTGACAGGCAGCTTCCCATTAATGATTTAGAACACTAGTGAGCTTTACAGATGACCTAGGAAATATTTACACAAAGAAATGTATATGAACAATAGACATTTAAGAAAGAATTATTTAAGTACTCAGTCAAAAACCATACGTATGATTCTCTCCATCCGCACCAAACCACACAAACAGGATTGTGAGATATCAAAACAGCGATGGATACATTCAGATTACATTTGTACTGTGCATTTATGCTAGAGTATAAATATCGAATTGTTGCAAAGTAAGTTACTTATCAGATATCATGCACTTTTTGGATGAAGGAATGTTTTTGCTTTTGTATTTCTCCATTTTCTAAAATGCAAAAATGCTCCGATTTGGTATATGCTAAAAAGCCATTCATGTCATATGTTGTCAGAAGCTTTTGTCTTCTGTTAATAGATCCAACATCCTAACAGTGACCCATTTTGCAGCTTAGTTACCATAAATGAGAAAATACATTCAAAAAGAGCTAGGAAAATATTTATTTATTTATTTATTTATTTATTTATTTATTTATTTATTTATTTATTTATTTATTTTTTGTATTAATTTTCTGCAGTATCCCTCAAAACCCCCTAATGTTTAGTGAACTCCCATTTGGGAAACCCCACAATAAAGAATGTATCTGTAAATGATAGATTACGTGCTCACGCAGATGTACAGGGTAATTGGCTCATTCATAAGAGGCAGGAGGTGAAGCTGTTTTATGAAATGATGCATCTGCATACAGCATCAGGTGTTGGCCCGGCGCTCAGTTCATCAATATGTGTGTCAGCAGTGAGAGACGCAGCTGTATGCAGGGTAATGTAGTCCGTTCCCCAGCCAGGAGCACAGATTACACATGAGGGAAGAGAGAAGGCTGGAATTAGTTTATTCTTGAAAATGAGCAGATGATCCCAGCCTGTGTGTTAGACGGACAACGCTATCATGCGACCACCTGCATTCAGACTCTCAAAGACTTCAGTGCATCATAAAATATGCATGTGTGGTTTTATTTTACTGATGTCAATGGTGCACTAGTGATGTAAAGAACCAGTGAAGAATGTTTACTGGTGGCTTTTTAGATTTTCATCTCTTTGGCATTCAGCATTCTGATGGAAGATATTGACTTGGCGTGAGCTCGTCGTTTCTCACGCGGAGCTCTGTGTGAATGATATCCATATAATACCAGGAATCTAGCTTGTTTGCATAATCCATTTGCGTAATTGCAGCATTAGTGATCTAAGAAGCCTAATTGCATTCATATAGGCGGCGACTGACTAGGCTGATTATAATCGATTTTACTGGTGAAATGAGCAGGTAAAGGAATATGAGAGCATGAGCTGAAAAATGTGAGAATATAGTTTCAGTTACTAAGGTTTAGGTCAAAATGACAGATGTTGCAGAAAAGCCTAAAACAATGTCTGGATTTTCTTTAAAGCCCTAGATTATGTGACAATTTTTTATTTACTTACAGCAGTTTTTATTTACTTGTTTATTTATTTTTGTTTTTGTTTAGCTTAGAATATTAATAATAATAATAATAATTATAATTATAATAATATATATAATGTATGTGTATGTGTGTGTAGTTGTTTTTGTTGTTAATCTACTGATTAATTTTTATCCACATACATGTTAAACCATAAATAAATAATTAATAATATTATTTTAAAAAGTGATTTTAAAAGTAAACACATTCTTTAAAACGATGTTGTAACATTTTATAGATAATGTGGAAATTTATTAATTCTGTATGATTATCAGCACAGCCAAAAACCCCCCCCCCAAAAAAAAAAATATATATATATATATATATTTTACAGCTCCATCTCTGCAAATGTCTACTAAAAGGGCTTTATGTTCATGTAGTGAAGGAAATTGGATTCATTGATCCATTTTATTTGCTTTAAAGCGATCGTTTATGATTAAGTACAAAGCATTCGGTTGCACTTCTCTGCATTAAAAGCAGGAAATCTGGACATTTTGAGGAAAATGAATCACAACAGTAATGTATCTCACCTAATGCACCTTTTTATTGCATTTTGTTGCACTGAAAGGTTTTTGAGAAAAAGAGAAAAGCAGCTTGCTCGTTTTATACTAAAATGACCATTACAACATAATTCCCAACTTCCTATAAGCTTTAGAATTCAGGATGGCCTTATTCTATCCTTCAGACAGAACTTCAATCCCAAAATTGAGAATATTATTGGGGAAAATAACTTCTCGCTGGGCTTTGGCCATTATGCCTGCTTGCAACAGGAAACAGCGAGTTTTGGACTCTCACATCTGAAGATCCCCTACCTTTTATATATTTGCCGTAAGGGGGATGATGATTTGCTACTGATAACAAGAAAGAGCCGGCAGGTGTTACTCTGAAAGATGGAGTGTCAGACTCCAAAATAGGTGAGGCGGAGAGGGACAGAGCAGGAGGCATTTCTTGTTGAAATGTACTATGGGTAATATTCTCACTTTTGACTAATAGTCATATACAGAGGAAATGCAGGCTTTCTCCAGACCTCTATTGCTTGACATAAAAGCCGTTTTACTGCGGCTTTCTTTCATCTGTGTCTTGGGAGTGCTGTGCCTCCACGGCCCGAGAAAGCCTTGCTTAATCACTTTTAATGGCGGTGGGGTTTACAGTCTACTTATGGAAATATCAATACCTGCAGCTTTATGAGAAAGCCGTTTTATCAAGCACATTTGTATGACTGTACACTCGTTTAACTCGCCTCTTTGTCTTGGCTTTTACAAATTGATATTGGAGCTCTTTGAAACGACGTACAGTCAAACTTTCACCCTCACAACCTCAAAACGTGAGTGTGGGAAGAGCATCAGTCATGTTTTATGAGTGCAAAAACGCCAGATTTATTGCAGGTTTACATTTGAAGAAGAGTTTCAGCTGTTCAGAAGAGTGTGTAGGTTTAATTGATTTTTCAGAGACATGATATCACCCTGTTATGTCAATCTCGTCTGGTTTCGTTTTGCATTTTGGATGAATACCAGTAAAAGTAGCATAAACAAATCTTTGCACATTAGAGGTCTTGTGGAAAAATCTCCATTTAAAAATGAGATGCAAGCTTTTCGGTCACATTTTGGACCGTATGCGAATCATTTGGCCAGACGCATAATTACCTTCGCCAAATGCAATGCAGTCCTGCTAACAAGTTTCAGCCTTCCATTTGAATTTCAGCATCGACTTCATTGTGCTTTACTTGTCTTTTGATTTGGAAAAGAGAGAGAAAACGAAATGAACCCCCACAGTGATTTGATTTAATTTACTGGGAAATATTCCTTGTAAGCTGCATGGTGAATCTGGAGAGGTGGAGGGACTAATGCATTTGAAATGATCACCTGCGTTTGAGCATTTTGAAGTCCTTCTCTTTTCATTTCTCAGTGTCTGGGAATAAAATAACCTGTACAGTTTCATCCTCATGTCACTTTGTTTTGGCTTGACTGTAGTTAGCGTTAACGTTAATATCCTTCACTTCAAGTGCAGCCTACACAGCCGCAAATTAGCAAACCAGTGGGTTAAGTGTCTGGCAGAGCTTTCAATTTTCACTACTTTATAAGCATATTTTGCTGAAAACTATTTACAAAAAAAAAAAAAAAAAAAAAATTATATATATATATATATATATATATATATATATATATATATATATAATAAAATTAAAAATCTGTAAATTGGGTATTAATAAACTGAGGCATAGCTTAGCATGTAAAACTATGCGTTTGAACTTCAGTTACTTTTGCTGGGAAAGCAACAGCATTGTGACGGTTCCTCAGCATAACATTGTGATAACACAGACTCCCTTCAACTTTCAGTAAAAATGTACACTTAAAGCTGTCACCCTTTCAAAATGTACTTTTTCTCAAGCAACACATTTTAAGTTATAAAACATAATGACATTTGCCCTAACATTTATATATTATAACGTGTATGACAAACTGAGCAATGCAAGGATTTAGCCATTACAGATGAACATTTAGAATATTAATGGTAAGAGAACCGAACGGCTTAACAAAAATGTTAAATGTCAGCGTGTAACTCCTTCAGCATTTGTGCTACAAATGATGCCTCGAAATTTAAGGCTTGTTGAGAAGAGCGGTGCTGTTATTTCAGACTCGTAGATACAAACAGAGGCTGAAAAAAGCTGTGGACTAATGGTTAGAGAGCCGGACCAATAACCAGAAGCTTGCTGGTTCAAGTCTCGGTGCTGGCAGTTGTAGGTGGGAAAGAGTGAATGAACCCATTAAACCCTCAATACCCATGACTGAAGTGCCCTTGAGCAAGGCACTGAACCCCAGTTGCTCCCCGGGCGCAGGATCTATAGCTGCCCACTGCTCCGGGTGTGTGTTCACTTCTCACTGCTGTGTGTGTGTGCATTGAGAGGGTTTAAATGCAAAGCACCAAAGCCACTCCTCAAGAACATAAGACAAAATTGTATGTATTTCTCTCATATCACTCTGGTTTCTTTCTTCTCACATAATAGCACATTTTTACTTAAATCAATATCCCATGTCTATTTATTTATTTATTTGGTAAGTAGCTGCATAATAAGCAGTATAATGTACATTCAGTCGGTCATTATCTCCAAATAAAGCCCTTCAGGGTAGCTGACTGCACACTATATGCTATAATGTGACATTTGTAATGTCTGCTGCCAAATATAGGGAAGATTATAAACCACCAGTTAAAGTCAAAATGTTGCTTTGTTGATTTATTTCTTGTTGTCTGTAAGTGTTTTTGCCTGTTGCCAGTGTTTTCATCAAAGACATTTGTATCGAGCGGCTCTCCATCGCCGATGCCAGTGGCCTTGAGATAGTGAGTCGTCGTGGGGTCACCCTGAGCGTCACATTTATAGAGCCTGATGTAATGTTGGCACGAGCGCTGGGACCATTTGTTCTCTGTGGATGGGTGTGTGCCAGCCGGAGCTCTGGTAATGGGCTGGGTGGCAGACGGAGACACTGGGTGCATGAGCACTTGAGTATTTTTCCATTCTGACTGAAGCAACGATTGTGTCCCAACAAAAGCTGGACGTGGACCGGCAGTGTTGTCATAAAGATCTCCTTTCACAGAATTCTATTCAGTCCATTTACAGCGATGACGTGATTGCTGTATCAGTTTAACACTGGTTTACCCTTGTGTGTGCCCTGATGTTGAGGAATGACTGACCATAGCTAACCTAAACTGTGGCATTAGCTCAGCGTTTGTTGTTGTTGTTTGTTTGTTTGTTTTAAGTATGGCTTTACCAATTACAAATAATGTTGCATGATAGGGCATCACTTTCCTGTTTGTGTCATATTGTTTTGCATTAAAATGAGGCAATAATCAAACTAAAATGTGTTTTCTCTCTCAAGTGTCAATTTAGTTAAATGGTTCATTTGGCCTGTTCATTTCAGTTAAATGATTCACTTGAAGAGTCAGAGTGTTTCCAGATCGATTGACTGATTGATTAATTTTACAACGTTTACTAAATGTTGTTAAATATAGATGTTTAAGACTATAAATTAGAATGTAGGTTAGTTAAATGAAATCAAAGTTTGTATATGTTAAGGTTTTGATGGCTCTCTTCTTCTTCTTCTTCTTCTTCTTCTTCTTATTATTATTATTATTAATTTAGCATTATACTAACACAGTAGTTAGCTGTTGTGCCAACATAATTATATGTTAAGTCAAATATTGTGATCAGGACCTTGACATTAAAGCAGAAATGACTATGACTATGACTTACATTTTTGAATTCAATTTAATTTAGATTTTGTAAGTGTCAAGGCAAAATAACTTCCCAGAACACAACAACAACAACAACAACAATAATACTACTACTACTACTACTACTACTACTACTACTACTACTACTAATAATAATAATAATAATAATAATAATAATAAATGTTGTGCCATTGTGAAGCAGTTTGGATTATTAATGATTATGAAATGTAATTAATATTTATTATATATATATATATATATATATATATATATATATATATATATATATATATATATATAATTAGAATACATAAGTATTAATTTGTTAATTTGTAATGATATATTTACAAAATTTAATCAAACATTGCTGTTCATGACTATAACTTGGGGTTTAGGGTAATTTAATTTATTGTACATTAATGTTTCAATGTCAAATATTATTCCGTATGACTAAATAAATAATCTTGAATACAGTAGTTTGTTGTCATGAAAACACAATTATGTTTTATGGGTAATAACAAAGAGGGTGAATAAGACCCTGGGACAAAGTAGGGAATTTGTATAATAATAAAGGAATTAGTAAGTAAGTAAATAAATGTCAACACCATTATTTATATTAAATATATGGATTTTTTTCTTTTTATTTATTGGTAGGAAAGATATGATCTATCTATCTATCTATCTATCTATCTATCTATCTATCTATCTATCTATCTATCTATCTATCTATCTATCTATCTATCTATCTATCTATCTATCTATCTATCTATCTATCTATCTATCTGTCTGTCTGTCTGTCTGTGTGTGTGTGTGTGTGTGTGTGTGTGTGTGTGTGTGTGTGTGTGTGTGTGTGTGTGTGTGTTTGTGTGTGTGTGTTAATTTTGTCATTTATATTTCAAATAGACAGCTTGACTGTAGTTTAACTGTTTTAAATAATGTGTTGCTTGTGGTTTGGCAACCTATAGTCTCAGTCATCCTCTCCAAACCACATAGAATTAAATTGATTCTTCATTTGTGCTGTCTGTAGCAGTGTTAGTGTGCTTCATCAGTTTGGAAATGTGTGCTGTAAACGACCAGCACGATGACTTATTATTTGCTACATACGATGACAGTTAACAAACTGAGATCAGTAAGTCACCAATGCAATGCTCGTGCACTACTATAAGGGTGTCAGTGTGTTTCTACATGCTCTTTATTAGCTGTTTATTGGAATAAACTTAATGAACCTTACCCTTGGCTTGACTGTTCAGTTGTTGTCGTACTGGAGCTAGGGACAATCTGATCACTACACAGTCTGTACAGCACTCCAACACCTTCTGTCAACTGCGAAGTGTGCATCTGCTGCCATATGTGAGAGTGTGTGGATATGCATTTCAGATGTTATCATTGTTTGCACACTATAGTCCTCGCTTATAAAAAAAGCAGCAGGGAATTCATTGTAAATTAATAGTTAAATTCATATATTGTTGCATGAAACTAAATGCATAACAATGCATTTAAATTTTATTAACATAAAAATATATCTGCCTTGTTTTATGAAACTCAAGGACTTGGTTAGTTAGCTCCGCTGAGCAAGTGCAGTTGAGTTGAATGAGAAGGCTAACAGATAGCTTCCTCTATTATCGACCTTGCTGGTGGTAACTAAACTAAATAGCTTTTGTCAATAAATAATGTAACATTTAATTGTGACCCAGAGCCGTAGAACACCAACACATGCTTAAGAGAGAGTTAACCATTCGTCAACAACTCTTAAAGCCAGATTTAAAACAATAATAATAGCAATAAAAAAAAAAAAATAATAGCAAAAATAAAAATAAAATTCATCTATTTTATTTGGTTTCAGTTGATTTTGTACTATTTTTCCTTTTCACACATAAATAAATAAATAAATAAATAAATACATTAGAATAAGGTGTTGGAAACTAAGAAAATAGAAAACAAAAACATCAGCATGAGCTCCCACATTAATATTTTCATAGCCTTGTGAAATGATTTTGTTAGCGAGTTATTCATGCAATAATCCATCTGGAATCATCATCTGAAATTATCCATCTAACTGTTCATTTACCAAAGCAATAATCAGTTCACACATGAGCAATTACTGCAACAATTTCAGTGACATCTCTATTATTATCAAGAGACAATGAGAGACTCAGGTGTTAGTCGAGTCCATGCCTGTAGATTTCTGGACAGAGGTTACATTAATTATGTGCGTTCTTAATAAATATATTATGAATGGCTAAGTCTGAGATAATGGAAAGGAGAGATTTGAGGGGTCATACCATTTGACATTTAACAACCTAAACTGATCTTGGGTCAAAGAATATCTGATAAGTTTTTAGGGATGTTTAAGGTCTTTAAGAGAACTTAAGGCTGATGATACAGATGATGCTTCTGTAAGCGAATCATCTAATTAACTGTTAACAAATCTCAAATTTACCAATAATAACTTCTTGACGAAAAGAGCCTGCAACTGTTTAATTATTGTTACTTGGCTTCTCTATTCATTTCAAGAGAGGTGCAAGTGAACAAACTCAAACATTTTATGAATAGGAGATATGTCAAGCACAATGTAAAACATGTGGCATGATATTTCCTAAGCTTCCTGCGTGCGCTATTGTATCGAAGCCTGAGCTGCCTGGCACATTTGATGAAAAAGACCACGCAGCACAGCTAATTTTCTAGGAAATCAACTGAAAAAAATAAATTAAATAAATGACCCAAACTGAGATACTGAACAACAGCAAGCATTTCAAGGTTTTTTATAGCTCTTTTTTTTTTCTTCAAAAGGGTGATAGAGTTGGATTCCGTTTAGTCGCTGCATCTGAGAGTGATCGTTATTCATGAAAGAATGCGTCAGTCATGCCACTTATTTGTAAACATGATATTTGGGGTGGGGGGTATTGGTGGGGTGGAAGGACGACCAGAACAAAGGAAAGAATATGTTTCCTAATGACACAGCTCCGCTTCCATGTTCCCTTTTTAATCAAAGTGTAGCTGGAGCGTTGCTTCCTCTGGCTTCTGATTGTATTCATCTTGGATGCCATAACCTTGACGTCAACTTAAGAACACTGCGGATAAGGAATATTACCCAGGGATCCTTTGATTGTGAGAATGTTTAATCAATGTCCATGGGGGCGTGAAAAAAAGACTTTCACATTTGCCTCTTCTCAAACAGACTTAAACCTACAGGTCAGATTTCCCAGATCATAAATCAGTTGGAAAATCGGTAAAAGTGATAATTATTTTCAGATTCATGGAGACAAACAGCATGACACATGAGCAGGAGAGCTGTTAGTTGCTAGATTTTTGTTGTTGTTTTTTGGGGGTTCTCATTCTGTACACTCATGGTGCTCATTTAAAGATGACATGAAATTACATCCTATCAACTTCTGGTATATAATGTGACATTCAGATGCTTTATTTGCATTTTCACTTTCAGCACTGGAATTCACAGCAATATAAGTGAATGCACACTATCAAATTATGTTAGTTATGATTTCATGTTGACTTAAATGCCTTTAAATTGATATAACCAGACAGAATGGGCAGGTATTCCAAATATCCACATTGCCTTAGATCCAACTCAGCTGGAGCACCTCAGATTTGTTTCGTCCAGCCCAGCACAGCAGGTCCACACGGCAGGTCGATGCACAATGGATATCAGGCGTCTGTTTGAGACAGGTCTCGTGGAGCATCAATTTGCATGTTAATGGAAGATGCAACCCTGTCAGCGGAATGGAAATCACAAATGAAGGGACAAAATGAGAAGAGAACAGAGCAAGAGTAATTTAGTTAACATGGCTGGAGCAGAGGGTCATTCGACATGATCAATCTCACTCTGCGTTTGAAATGATTTCATTAAGACAGAGGAAGCTGGGAAATAGGTTTGAAATGCATTGATCGAAGAGGCGGGGGGGGGGGGGGGGGGTATTTATATCACCGTGGTGACCTAATATTTCCCAGGTTCGACTGAATATATGAAACATTTCTTGATAAATGTAATTTTTGTAATTCCATTATTGTTACTGTTTTTACTTAGTAGCCAGCATGTAAACAACTGCTAATTCACAAGAAATTAAGATAATCAGATAATAACAACATAATCAGATTCCAGAAATTAAGTACTTGTAATCAGATTACATTAAATTTTAATATAGTTGTAATTAGACTACAGTTCATTTTTATTACATGACTACATATTATTTAAACAATGGCAATACAAATAAATAAATAAATAAATCTTCCTAATTATTATTTTTTCATTTTTTAAATATTCCTTTCTAAAATAGCCTACTGCTTATATACATTAAGAAATTCTTCCAGTTTGCGACATTCACCCAAAAACCATTCACCATAACCATAATATGGTAATGCAAGATGTTCCTAAATCAGTGTAATAAAGTAGTTGCACCAAAAAGTAGTCTGATTACATTACATCAATTATGTGATGATGTAACGCATTTCATTACTAACTATATATAGTTTTGTAGCAACATGTTCCAGCCATATCTCGACATGAATATCAGGTATTCACACAGAAGACCCCAGCAAACTCCCACAACAAAACACAAAGGAACTCAGAACCCCCTTAGAAACCATTTAGCAACATATTCTAGCCATATTTTGGCACCAGAATATCATTAAGACAACCAAAACACCCTACCAAAGCAACTTGCTTAAAAAAAAAAAAATCAGATCACATCAGCAACCACTCACAACATTCAGTAGCTTTCTGCCAGAGATTTTTGCAGTGGAAAGCACCACTCACAATCCCTTCAGCAAATGTAAAACCCTTTCTCTATTTTTCGCTTTAACCATGGTCACTGAGCACAGCACTTTATATGCAGACTACATGATTAACCTCAGGTGCTTGATGTACAGCCTTTTGAACAAGAAACTCATAATATAATAAATAATAATAATAATGATAAGTCCTTACATTTATATAGCACTTTCCTAAGCACTCAAAGCGTTAACATTGTCAGGGGGTATCTCCTCATCCTCCATAAAGGAAAAGCATTTCATCAGATGATTTTGAGGGTGAAACTGTTTTCTTCTGTGAAGTCTGTTTCCTTTATTTCTCTATCTTTCTTCATTTCCTGTGGTGCACAAGAGTTGTCTGTCAAAAATCAGAAAATCCTCTCAAATTCACCATAAAGTTACTGTGGTTTGAAAGCTCTCACACATATAATACACTGTTAGAAGGGGGAAATGTGGGGCAAGTTCAAACACCGACACATGCTCTCTCTCGCTCTCTCTCTCTCTCCCTGCTCTGCTCTGCTCTCGTTCTCAGCGCCCTCTCTCTTTCCAATCTCATTTGTGAAATTCATTTTCCTGTCACCGTGACTCAGTCTCTAATTCATCCCTCATGATTCCTCATGTCAGTCCCATAATGCCATGCTCCTATGCCTCCTCAGAGACCATTAGAGGAGTGATGGGGATGGACTGTGTCTAGCTCAGTGACGTGCAGGTGGTTTGTGGGGAAGGGGAAAGCAAGGACTCACAGATCATCAGTGTACTGTCTAATGCATATTGTAGACAAAATTGCCTTTTCCAAATTGGTAAGCTCCAATCTGATTGGCTGGGTTCATGCAATTACTGGGAGTCATGGTGCAGAGGTTGTATTATTCTGCCAAGAAATATAGTCGTTTTAATATGAAGATTTGCTGGATCTGTTTTGTGACATTGGAACTGGACTGTTTTTACTAGTTATAAAGAAGAAGGTTTTTTTTTTTTTTTGTTGTTGTTTTTTTCGCAAGAAGTTTGCCCTACATTAATCAAAACAACATTAAAGACATTAATAATGTGCCAGAGGATTCCTTTTTTTTTCTTTTTTTTTAATACATATCTGTTTTTATTGAGAAGCAAACTTTTTTTTGAGCAGCGAATCAGCACATTAAAATGATTTCAGAAAACTGGAATAATGATGTTGACAATTCAGATTTGCAATACAGTATTTTTGATATATCCAACCTTGGTGAGCATAAGATACTTTCTTATAATAATTACTTACTAATTTGTTGTCTGATAACTGGAGCTTGAGATTCTGAGGTGGCATTAAGCCATTAATTTTACATGAAATATTGCAAATATTAATAAAGAATATTCAATGACCCACCTGCATATTCCAATTTATTATAAAGACAAGAGCTCTGGTGGCACTGTATTAATACAACAGACATGTGATACCAGCAGCACGACCAGGACATAATACCGTTTCCTCCAGTGGTTCAGAGGAGGTATTGCAGCAGTAATTAAACCATTTTGACTCCATCTGGAAGATTATAAACGCTGAATGCCTACAGGAGCCTGAAAATTACAGAGTGGCAGCCCAAAAAATAACAAACTCTTTCAACATCACCATTATGTTGTAATAAACACATATGTCTGAATGCGAGGAGGCTGTTCTATTCTTCAGTTCATTTATTTTCTCTTGATAACAGACGGAGTGACAGGTCTCCCTCCAGGGATAAATATTTAAATTCATGTGGAAATAGGGCTGGCTTCTATAAATGGCATGAGCATACAGTGTGCCTTGAGAAAAAAATAAAAATAAATCTGTGAACGTCAGCGTGCATAGTGGATTCATTATTATTAGTTGCTGATGTGATCGTTGCTGCATTATTCCACATTTTTATCACACGTTATGGATGTAAATCAGACTTTGTGTCATTATTTACATTGCATGCACTCACACAAACATGTCAGAGTGATGGAAATATCGATTCTGGCCTCTTGTTCGGGAGCAGGTATGGAGCTTTAGTCCTGATGAGGGATGAGGGCCGAGTCTAACGCTGGTTTATGGGACGCTGAAGCACCAAATGGCCCATGTTATTAGTCTGATGACGAGAGGAATAGGGCTGCCATGTTAGGAATAGATTAACTCCAGAGGACGGTTGGTCATGGAGAATTGCTTCTTTTTAGCTCTATTTCCATAAAAAAAAAAAAAAAAAAAAAAAATCATAGAACCCAAAAAAAAAAAAAAAAAAAAAAATTGGTGTACTTGCATGTTAAAAGTAAAAAGTACTGTTTTATGACCGTTTATTTTGTAATTTTAAATTTAAATTATTCTTTTATATTTAATAATTTAATGTTTATATATTCCTACCGCTCAAAATATGTAGGGGAAGGGGACTTATCATACATTAAATAAATAAATAAATAAATAGACATCAAAGAGGAATATGTTTAGGGATATGTTATGTAAACAGTAGTTAAAACTGCTTCAGTAGTAGCAGGATGTATAGTAATTCATCTGTTAATTTAACGTTATATTTAATTTTAAAGGGGACAAATGATGTGATTTGAGTTATTCCTTTCTCTTTGGAGTGTTACAAGCTCTTAGTGCATGAAGAAGATCTGTGAAGTTCCAAAGACTAAAGTCTCAAATCCAAAGAGATATTATTTTTTTTTTTTTTCAGTTAAGACTCTTCCATGCCCCCCAAGACGCTGTGTGTATCTAGGAGAAAGCAGTCTTGCTCGACGCGTGCGTGCGTGTGTATGTGTGTGTGTGAGAGAGAGAGAGATGGTCACACAGTGGAGTCAGCTGTCTTCACTGTCCGTGGTTTGTGTACCGCAAACACAGACGAGCTTCATCACTGTGTCTGTCACACCGCTCTGTTCCTCTTTAAGGCTTGAACTGATGATAAAACTAAGGACGTTATTAACTGTCTATACATTTATTTGGAAAGATGAAGCTCACGATTATGGATATTTCCAACAAGTGCTTGCAGTGTTCAGCCAATCACAATCAGAGCAGACTGCGCTTGTCAGAAGGAGGGACTTTGTAGAAAACACCGTGTTTGAGAGATAGAGGACCTACAATAATGTACAGTATTTCAACATTAAAGCATGTCAACATACTCTGATACACCAAATACACTAAATACTGATATTTAAAAAAGCAACATATGACCCCTTTGATACCTTGAGAGTGTGATACACAAATGTGGGCATGGTCATCATAAAGTGGCTTCAAACAACTCAGACTTTTATACAATATTTAATTTACAAATAACTGACAGTAGAAACAAAAATGTGATTTTTATTTGTAATAATAAATCCTAAAATTTAGTGTTTAGGAACTTACTTCTCATGCCATCAGTCGCGCCATGAGACACCTTGAAGGAATTCACTGGAAACTCGCTCTAACTGAATCAGTGGACTAAATGAGTCCTTGATTCGAGAACAGATATAATCTGATCAGTCCAATTTGTGCGATTTGAGAAGTGATATAACAGGTTAATTGAAAATAAGCAACTCGTGTTGAAGTGGATGATGGTTTCTCCATTTCAAAATAATAATAAACTACATGTTTTAAGAAAAGCAGTGTAGTATGCTTTTAGGTAAAAAAATAATCATTCAGATACTTAAAAAAAAAAAAAAAAGTAAAGAAACAAGTAAAATATTTTGTTACTGCCCACCACTTGTAGAAACAAACACTGAACGAATCCCAGTTCAATTCTATCTATTAAAAACACAACTGTAATCAAAGCTATTGCACAGCCTCCCCCGATATTTAAACATTTGAACATAATTAGTAAATCAGTAAAGACGCTTGCGAAACTATGCATTGTAATAACATCTATACCAATACTGCAGCACCAGTTAAACAATGGGACAAAGACCTCTAGATCAACACTAACACTAATATCCAGGTAATTTAGTGTAACATACATTACACATTGCAATATGTTTAAAATGGGCGTTTCTGACACCACATGCAATTTAAATACACAACTAATTTCCTTTAGATTGCAATCCCTGCTCAAGAGAATCCAAGTTTGATTGATCCTTGATCCATGAAATGACAAGAGCAACAATCATTGAGAATGTTGGCATGTCTTCTTGTTTTGTGTTGCATCTCACTGTGTTCTGATTATGTTGATATATGCTTTTTGTCATCAGTCCTTTGTCTCAATGTATTTTAAAGTGATGCCATGAATATCCCTTGATTCTGCGATTCTTCCATTTCCTGTGGTAACTCTGGCAGTCACTTATGCCTTATCACACCAATTATGTAGAGACATGGCGCTTTGGCTTTTCCTCATAAGACACTCATCTTTTCCCTGTTTCAGTGAAAATTAGAGGCAGAATTGAAACCCTAGCACTCCAAACAGTATTGTATTACACAGAGCGTATGAATAATAGATACCTTGTGTCCGGGATTTGCAGAGTGGTGTTAAAATGAAAGTGTGTTTTCAACAGAACCGTATAATATTACAGCATTATGGAAGTGTTTTGCCTGAATGCAGGTCGTAACGACGTGTTTAATGTTGCTTTGTATTCAGGAAGCTTTTTTTTTTTGTTGTTGTTTGATTGTTGGTGTGACAGATGTGAGTGACATAAGGAAATGAAAAGATATTCAGTGTGTTGCTGAACCAGAGCTCTTCTGTGTAGAAATGAGGTGCTCGAGTTAATCTCACACCACTTTATATTTAGCAGTTCAAGCTGCTTTCAAATCAACTTTAGGCCCAATTTTTATCACTCAGCAGCTGGTGGGGAGCGCGGAGCTTTTAAGCTGGACTGAGAACAGTGCATCCAGTTGTCTGGGATAACAGTGCAAGACACAGTCTAGTCAAATGCTAAAATAAATAAATAAATAAATAAAAACATAATTTTTGCTTTTAACACTGATCTTTTCAACCTGAAAAAAAAAAAAAAGTTATCAGCTTACGTTCAGTCATTTGGAGAGGACCAAACAATACTTTATAATATTTTACAATACTTATAAGAGCACATTTTGTCAATAATTGTGTCATCTTTCAGAATAATATAAGCATCTCTATTAGGACACTTTTCTCAGCAGTTGTTCATTTTATTTTTATTTTATTTTATTTTATTTTAATTAAGTGAATTAATCTTATGCAACTATCATTATTATGATGATGATTATTATTATTAGTAGTAGTAGTAGTAGTGGTATCTTCATAATCATCATCATTATCATCTATCATTATTGCTGTTGATATTGTTGTTGTTGTTGTTGATATTGTTATATAAAATTAATGGTGGTTAATTTAATGACTGGCAATACCATTAATTAATGATATTAGTAATAAATAATATTATTATCAACAATAATAATAATAATAATAATAATAATCATCATCATCCTCATCATCATCATCATCATCACCATCATCATCATCATCATCATCATTTCATCATTTACTGGGCTAGAATAACAGCAATATTTGGCACACTACTTCTGATGTCAGTATTCAAATCTACACCCATGTACAATACATATTGTGCAAATGCTTTCAAAATGCTTTTTTTTTTTTTTTACTGTTGTCTCTCAGCATGAGCATTTGTTTGCAAGAACATGATATAAATAGCATCCAATGTTGCATAAAACTTTAATGAAGCTTTATTGAAGCTGCTGTTTCTTTTCATATAACATTGGTGGGACTATAATAGTTATTATTTTATGTTTGTTCTGTCCAAGAAGGATTAAATATACACACAGATGGGCTTGGTGTAAATACTAAATGACTCTTTGAGGATTATCTTCATTATCTTCTTGATCATGTTTGACAATGCAGTTGAGCTGATGATACCACATGGATTCCCACAATGCACCCTGTGTTCTGATGTGGGTGCAATGTCAGTGTTTTTTCCCAGTGCTTTTTTTAAAGTCAAATATATGAATGGTATACAACTGAGAGTTTGCAATTGCAAGCCCAATGGGAGTGTTCTCAATGACAGTAAATATATGTTTCAGAGTAACATTTTATTGTATTATATATTGTTTGCTTTATTGGATTCTTAATTATTGTAGTATTTATTTGTAATGGTTGTATTAATTTCTAACTATTTTCCTCTAATGCAGTCTGTTTTGGGCTGGTTTGGAAGAGGGTGATGTAAAATGTAAAAGTGTTGTAAGTGTTGTACAAATTTCATTCATTCTTAAAATAAATAAATAAATAAATAAATAAATAAATAAATAAATAAATAAATAAATAAATAAATCTGCAGTCTCACACTGAATGACTTCAATTTGCTTTGGCACTGATTTCAATGTGAAGTTAAAACTATATTATTCAATATTTATTGGCATATTACAGACTTTATTCTGGGTAAATAATAACAATAATAAGGTTATAAATTAAATTAAATTAAATTATTATTATTTTTTTTTTTTTCCTGGAAAGCTTGTGTTGGTGATATAATACATCTATCCATATCTATATTTTGTATATTTTGACATATATTTGTTCAGTATGTGTCACAGGTCTATACTTTGAAAGTTATAAACTTGACAGACAATTCTAAGTAATTCTGTTCTCTTTGTGTCCCCAGATGGACCTCTAGGGCCAAGAGGCTTAGTGGAGGCCACAGAGATGTGCACTCAAGAGTGTCTGGTGTTGGGCCACTCCGACAACTGTTGGATGCCACCGAGTCTGAGCTCGTACCCCTCGCCCAAGTCCCCCGTTACCTCTTTCAACAACCAAAAGGAGTGGGCTAAAGAGAGACTGCTGAACGGCCACACCCTGACCCGCAGCTGGAAGAGTGAGCGTGGGAGCCAGGAGCAGTTTGGGGACAGGAAGACCTTCGGGAGCTCGGACGGACATTTTGGTAGTGGCGGCTGTGGTCCCATGGCCGACATCCCATTGGCCAGCCTGAAATCCTACCAGCCCGCATCCGGCCCCAACAGTCCTAAAGAACAGCAGCTTTAAGAGTGTTTTTTTTTTTTGTGTCCGGATCATCCCAGCAACTTTTGAGAGCTTTAGTCCATTCCTCTTTTTTCCCCCCTATTTTTCTTAGATCGATGCTAATGCGGTGTGATAGTTACGTGTATGGAGTAGACCTTAGACTTTATTGCTTATGCAGGACAGTATACTATGCGAACCCGACCCGCCGACGGCCCGTCTGCGGAGATCTTCTTGTGCATATCCATAGCTGCCCTTAAACTCCCTGCAAATTCACATTAAAAGGAATCATTGTATACTTCATCTTGAACAAAGACTGCAAACAAACATTCAAGATGAGCAAAACAGGGCTGTGCTCTATGTATCACAGTCATAAAAAAAAAAAAAGAAAAAAAAAAAAAAAAAAAGGTAACAGCTGACCAATATATACAAATATTGTGATGTGGTTGTTTTGAGACTATATTAATATACACCATCCAAGAAAATGGAATTTACAAACCGAGAAGGCGTTGTGCTAATAACACTGTTAGTGGAAATCGTTTAGTCTGTCATCGTTGAAGTGTTTGTAAATAGGGCTTAATACTAACCGATTTTATGTACTTGTAATAATCTCATGGAATAGATCATTGAACATGACAGCTGTCTTTTATCATTCATCGTACAGGACGCATTGTTTTTATCGGCCTTTTGTCATTAATGTCATTGTCTTCTGGAACAGAAGACCGCAGTCTGGATCTGTAAAGTGCAAACACACACAAACACACAGATTTAACGAATGAATCCCGAATGATAATGTCAGTCAGTCATGACATTGCACAATTGCCCCATTTTTGAGTCGTTGAACCTGGCAAACGTATTTTTTTTTCAAAGCTATTTTGTATTATTGATGTAAATGATCAATTTCTACTTACTAAAATGGAAAGCTTGATGTCTTTTCCTAAAAAAAGAAGAAGGATGTTACAATTCAACAGCAATATATTTGTAAATTCAAATTTCAAATGTCATTCTTGTACGTTTAATCGAGCTTGTGCTTTAATTGAGAGTAGTATTTGCAATCTTTGAAAACAAAGTCCTTTTTTCTTTCATAATATATCGTGTATGCCCACACAAGAGAAGTGCGTGTAGTTTTCATGTTTGTGGATTCATGAATAACAGTATGCTACACATCGTACCAATCCACAGGTTTTACGAGAAAGGGCGCAGCAGCCCCTCGTCTCTGAATGCCAAACACAGTAAATGTTTGTCAGGCGCCAATATGCTCCAGGGAAAAAAACGAAATGAATAAATGAAAAATACACTGTCCAAACTGGAGACTGAAAAACTATGAACAGAATGCGATCTAAATAGCATGTGCATAGTTCGAGGACTGAGATTTTGGTTTGATTTTTGTTTTTTCTTTTAAATGTTCCGGCCGTTCTTTTTCCCTTCTTGTCACATGGCATGTCTGCCAGTTCAGACAATGAAACTGCATGCTTAACAAGACGAACTAGCTTTTAAATGACTTCTTTTTCATTTGATTATTGATTTGTAACGCAGTGAGGTCACTCATTTTGTATAGCACCTTTTATGTTGAATCACAATATTTGAAGTACAAAAAAAAAAAAAAAAAACACTATACGAAAAGAGACAAGATGGAGTGAGTTGCTTTCTGCAGTATGTTTGTTGGTTGTGGGGTCGTTTGCCATCATAGATATTTAAACAGTTACTCCTTGTTACTGCTCTACAGGTATACCGCTACTGCAATAAATGTTTTAAATTCGTGCATGTTTGTGCCTTGTTTTGTTCCTCACCGGACTGCCTCTTCTTCAAACACTTCATTTATTTTTATAGCAATATTTAACAATAGCTTCATCTACCATGTATTTATGGTCATCAAGCAATATCATTGATCGCTGGTTGATCTTTCAGAGTGTAAAAAAAACATGTAACGTGCTGTCAGAATATATAAAGCTTTAGATGATCATTTTTAATGTTTTTGTTCATACTGAATTCTTTAACTTTTGAGTATATTCTTTAGCAAGGTTTATTTATTTATTTATTTTTCACATCTGAAAAAAAAAGAAACTTAAGCACGTATCAATTTTCCCTTCCTATAGTCTCTTTTTTTTAAGTCACATTAACTACATGTGATTGTGTTATCTAGTTGCAAAGTACATTGCACACTTTGAGCCTGTATTACCCCACTGACTTTAAGTAGATATATTTAGTACATCTGGTCATTTTCATAACAATTATTGCATAATGTTATCTTTATGTATCTTAGTACATTGCTACACAGCTTCTTAAAAATACTAAAGCACAAGTACTTTAGCAGGCTCAGACTCTGTGGAAATGCATTACAATATGGTTGAATGTGCTGATAGTATGACACTCTTACTGGTATATACACGCTTTAATCAGTTTAGATAATGTACAGTATTTGTTAATGCTTTACAATAAGTCTCAATTTGTTAACATTAGTGGATGCATTAGGTCTCAGGGAATTGCAATTGCAATTACAATTATTATTATTAATTTTTTTACAATATTTATTCACCTATACTGATGGTAATTTGGAAAATATATCATCGTTCACTGTTATTTTTTTATTTTTATTCTATTTTTTTTTTTACTGGATTAAGATTTTTTGTTTTATAATTAGTCAATTCAGTCATTTTATTTTAAGGTCAGCTTCTCAACATTAAAGCTGCAGTTGGGAACTTTTGACGCTCTAGTGGTTAATAAACAGAACTGCTTGCGTCTTGCGGAAGAACATTGTAGCCGGAGCTACATCTCTCTGTTTATGTCTATGAAGAATCACAAAGGTACTGGGTTACTCCGCCGCGGTACCCCTGAAGCAATCTAAAATAGTCCGAATATAAACACTTATTATAGGTGAACCCTAGTGATTCAGGACAAGCTAAAAACACGGTTTGGAAAATGGATTCATGGTGTACTCGCTTATTATGTTCATTTTTCTACATTTTGAACACAAACAAAGTTACGGACCGCAGCTCTGATTGGTTGTTTTTTACCGGGAGCGCATGACTTTCTGCAAATGGCAATAGGACCACTGGGAGGAGCCAGAGGAGCTTGATTTTTTTCACAGATTATCTGTCTCATATTTTACTGTCAGGGCATAATGACAGGTTTAATAAATATGTAAAAAAAAATTTTTTTTACAAAAGTTCCCTACAGCACCTTTAAGTAACTGTTAACTTAGACTTTTGCCTCTGTGACTTCCTAATTTGCTGCATATTAACAGTTAGCATACAATAGTTCAGTTTAGGTTAAGATGAAAGGATCTAGAATATGGTCATGCAGAATAAGGCATTAATATGTGCTTTATAAGTATTAATAAACCGCAAGTAATAAGCATTCCAGTTAATAGAGAGAACTGGTCCTTTGTTTAGCATTGTTCCATCTAATGCAATAACTATAGCTAAAGACCTGAACCTAGTGTTACCAATTTTTTAAAGAAAGTGTCCGTGGGAGCGATATTACATATGTGATATGAGATATGAAGGTGTAAATCTGTGGGTTTTTCTCCATGCACAGATTCCATGTGGTTCTGGTCATTACAAACAAAATACTGTCAACACTTTGTGACCTTGGTTTCCAGTGACTGCTATTCAGAAGACAGATCACAAGTTGGTGTGGGCTGAACACATTGTGGAGCTCTCGTTTAGCTTTCTCTCCTCGTTCACTCGTTCACCATGTATTTGTCGGCGGTGGCGTTTTGCCCAAGCCGTCAATAGAGTTTTTGTTTACACTGTCTGGTGCTTGTGCTTTGGCTCCGAGGCAAATTGCAAGGAAGTGAATTTAGCATGAAACTGATGCCCAGTAATGAAGGCCAAGCATACAGGCGAGCAGTTGGAGTAATTATATTTCTTTTGCTCCCCCCCCTCCACTTTCTCTCTCTCTCTCTCTGGTTTCTCCTCCTTCTGTTGATATGTTTATCTAGCCTCCCCCAGTGGACCTGCTTAAATTCTTATTCTCCACGCTAGCTATCGACTTGGGCTAGAATAGCTTCTGAAAAGCTTCAAAGCTAATTGCCTTGGAAGTGCAAGGGGAAGCAAATTAGTGTCACACCACAAGAAGTGAATGAAACATTCCCATTTCCTTTTCACGTGGCTTTGTGAGAACAATTTCCGATGCGCACCAGGCCTCCACTGGGCCAGCGAGTGGCAGACGAGTGGCCCAACTGAGATTTGGTCGAAGAAAGTCTGAAAGTTGCTGAATTTTCCTGAGTGCTCATTGGACGAGGCAGAGAAATGGAACAATTCTGTCTTGAAATTGGATGTAATATCAATAGGGCAGAAAATAATGAGCAGGTACAGGTCTTTTTGTGGAACCAGAACGAGAGATGTGGTCCTTGGCTTGTGTGGATTCATGCCGTGTCCGAAGATGCGATACAGAAGAGTAGTTCAGCGGAAAATGAAAAATCTGTCGTTTTGAAATCCCTCATGCGGTTACAAACCCCATATGACTGATTTACTTCCACTGGATTTACACAGAATGTTCATGCTGCTTTTTCCCATAGACTGGAACAATATTGTGACCAGGGTTTACAATATATTTATATATATATATATATATATATATATATATATATATATATATATATATATATATATATATATATATATATTCTGTATTCTGTAGTATTCTGAAGTTATACATACAATCGTTTTTTGCAGGAACAAACCAAAGTGTTTTTTTTCTTCTTCTTCCACTGGCATGTACACTACCCTTCAAAGGTGTACGGTCAGGTATTTATTTATTTAGGGCTTAATGCTTAGTAACAAAGCATTAATTACAGTGACAACAAAAACATTAACGATGTTAGAATATATTACATTTACATTTAATTATTTAGCAGAAACTTTTATCCAAAGTGACTTACTATATATATATATATATATATATATATATATTTTGATTAAATACATACAAGTAATATTGTTGATTGAAGTTGATTGAGTTAATTTATATATTGCACATGAAACACAATTTAGGGTCAAGCCACCCTGCTTAACATTATTTTCTATTTCATATAACTTCATATAACTTCTCTGCATCCACAGAACACAAAAGGAGAAAGTGTGAAAAATGTGCTATTGCACTTTTCCTTGCACTTATAATAAATTGGGACTGAAACTTTCAAGCATCATTAATTACATAAAACATGGAAGCATGAGTAAGCAGGCCGTACTACATAAATATGTTAAACATACAAACATAACTTCAAAAGACTTGGAATTTATTTCTTTTATAAAACTTTGATTTTGCTTTGTTATCATTTCGGAGTTTGACAGCCATAGTCCTCATTTACTTTTAGTAATCTGAAAAGTTTCTAAGATATTTTTTTTTAGAAGAAAATAAGGCACGCAGGATTGGAATGACATAAGAGTGAGTAAATAATGACAGAATTAACATTTTTGGGTGAACTATTTTACTGCATGTATGTGTGTGTGTGTGTGTGTGTGTGTGTGTGTGTGTGTGTGTGTGTGTGTGTGTGTTATTCTGTGCATTTGGCACTAGAGATTCTGGGGAAATTAAAGCAGGGGATTTGATCACTCTGTACTTTTAGGGCTGGAGCAGAGTGACTATATGGATTTCTTGCATTTTGAGTCAAACAACAAGCAGCAGAAAAAGATGATGCAACAGTGGAA
This sequence comes from Carassius auratus, assembly GCF_003368295.1. Lineage (NCBI taxonomy): Eukaryota > Metazoa > Chordata > Actinopteri > Cypriniformes > Cyprinidae > Carassius > Carassius auratus. The sequence continues at coordinate 2,744,825 of NC_039248.1, read as the reverse complement.
TAGTGAAATCCCAAAAGTTCAGCTCCAACAGCCAAAGATTTGTGACAAATATGTTGTGCCTGATCATTTTACTAGAGAAACTAAGAGCAAGAGATCATACGGACCTAGAAAGCCATTTTTTCTTTTAAAGTTAGTTTTACTCAGCCAAATGTAACTAGACATTCTGAATAAACATTGAGGAGATTCATCTAAGTATTTAAGATGATTTTAACATTCTCAAAATGCATCTTTAACAAGATTCTAACATTCTCAAAATGCATCTTCTTCACTTTCAGGCCAACTGCTTTCATGGGTTTGAAGAAAATCATGCAAGTTAGTTCAAATCAGTTTGTTTATAACGCCTTATAATGCCAGACAAAGCTCTTGCCTGTACTTGCATCTGGCCGAAGTTAATACGATATCATAACTTCAGTAGACGTTCACTTCTTATTAGTTCTGCAAATGGCAAAATTTCAAGAAGGTAAAGACTCTAGGGTAAAGATCTAGATGTCATTGATTCTACTTCTACTGTCTGAATCAAATTCTCTCAAAGACCCCGCAGGCTCTTGGTAGAGCAGCTAACAGCACTTAATAATGAATTGATCAATTTGGCCTTTCCTTGATGTGTGTGTTTTTAAGTGCACCGCTCTTTCAGACATCGATGTTAAGTGATATACAACAAATAAATGCATTGATAAATTAAGATAATCAGGGGGTTGCACTTTGCTGAAGTGTAGATTAGAGCTCACAGATGTTTCTACTCTAAAAGAGTCAATGATTTGTGTCAATGACATGCATTTGTTTCTCAGTGGTTTACAGTCTAAGTTCACGTTCCTCGTCTGTGATCTAGATTCATGCTTTCCAGGAGCTTTTGTGTTGTTTGTGTACAAGGGCATAGACATATTCACTCTCATTCACACATTCTTAATTGCCTATTTACCTGTTTCCCACTTAAGGCCATTTATTCCTTTACAAGTTTAATTAAATGATTATCCAGCCTTATGGTAGGCATAAAGAAAATCCTTAACCTTAATATGTAATCTACACCAGTGCACCAATTCAAATCTGAGTGTAACTAATGGGACTAATTAACACAGTATGTAGCGTAGCCTGAACGGTGGATTTCTGCTCAAATGGCCTTCTGGGATGTGCATGTTTACAGATCTGATAACCAGATTCAGACTAGCATGAAAAAAAATGTGTTCATAGGACCACTAGACCCCCAGCTAGAAAATATGTGTAATAATTTATTAATTTATCTCGAGACGGATATTAAATTTGTTGCTGAGATATGCTATTAGACAGTCATCACAATCTAAAGCAACAGCATATTGACTTGCATCTTTAATCCAGCATGCAAGCAAATACAAATTATATATATATATATATATATATATATATATATATATATATATATATATATATATATATATATATATATATATATATATATATATATATATATAGTAAATGAATAAATGTTAATGTAATATTAAGTCATTGACCTTGACACCTGGTTGGCAATACAGTTAATTTACTTTTTTTTTTTTTCACACATTTTCAAAACTTTACACACAAATCCAAAAATTGCACACACAAAATGTTAAATTCCTCACATCTCTTGCAAAATGAAGCACTGCATTCAAAATATCACAAACACATCTCAAAAGCAAAAATGTGCAAACACCTTTGTCATAATATGTTTGCCATAAACAGTTACATAGAGAATTGTGTGTTGTTTCGCAAAAAGTCTTTTATGAAATGGAAAACTGAGTGAAAGGCCGATAATTAGTCTATGGTTTTGCCGATTTGGCATGTGGTTCTGGTGTTTGAGTGTCAGGTTTCAGAAATTTTGTGCAAGTAGTAAAAAAAAAAAAAAAACTGTAAGAATGCATATCCATGGACATGGACATATCCTTCATTTTCAGCCAAGATTATAAAGAAAAGTTTGAAATAATGTCCATGCACATAGTGAGGATATTTCAGTTAATTCTCAGAGATGTCAAATCATATTCTTTATTCTGTCTGAGCTGAAAAGTCTCTCGTTTAGTGTTTTATGCATGAGTGTGTGAGAAGACAAAGGCTAAACAGCGGCTACATGCCGAGCTTGTCAAGGGAGGTAATTAACAGCACAGGGTAAAATCACCTGCAGTGTTTCCTGCTTTTTAGAACACACTGAGTCCATCAGGCAACATGCACAACCAGAGCTGAGAGGAACCATCATTAGCAAGAGCTTTTGCATCACGTTGTGTTGTTTGGAAAGTGTGTGTGTGTGTGTGAGAGAGACAAAGGCAGAGAAACTAAGTTTGTGAGAGAAATAAGATCTACTTAACATTCAGAAAGCTCAAGACAACTTAGCTGTTAAAATCCATAGAATAACAAGGCATACATTACTTATTTATTTGGTACAGGAAATTATAACAAAATGTGATAACTGTGTGTGTGTGGTGGGGTGGGGGTAAACAGTAATATTTTGAAAAATTATTCCAGTCTTTTTGTGGAGATTCAAAAAAAAAAAAAAAAAAAAAAAAAATCCGGATTCTTTGTTAAAAATAAGTTACAAAGTACAGCATTTAATTCCAAACATTAACATTGTAAATGTCTTTAATGTCACTTTTAGTCAATTTAATGCATCCTTGCAAAAAAAAAAAAAAAAAAAACTTTTTGTTTAGTTATTCAGGGTACCACACACTCTCTTATTCTTGCAACATATTTTAATCAACCATTATGTATGTATGTGTGTACGTATGTATTTAAGTAAATACTCTCTTGGTACTGAAGTGAAAGTTTTGAAAGTTGCAGTATGTTTTTGTACCACACAAAACTCTTTTATCTCAAAAGATCAATACAAAGTTGATTCCTAACAAAAAAAGTCCTTTAATTCCTGTTGCTATTTTTAGCATTACAACGTAATACAAGGCCGTGGTGCTTTCACCTGTTTCCAATCTCTCTCTCTCTCTCTCTCTCTCTCTCTCTCTCTCTCTCTCTCTCTCTCTCTCTCTCTCTCACTTTCCCTTTCACTAACAAATACACACTCAAAACATGTAACACCAATTTGTGAAAAAAGGATGGATCTGAGAACAGAGTAAAGCATTACACACACTCCTCTTTCTGTTTCCACTGGGGAGCGTGTTTGATTTTCTCGAGCAGCTCCAGTTCATCCAGCAAAGCCTGTGAGCTGAGTGCAAATACACGCTAAAGTGACTCTCTTGCTAAAATGGCTGCTCTCATTAGTTCTTTTTCACTTCTTCTCTCTTTTTCACACCATCTCTGAAGGTCCACAGCGAGCTGTAATCCAAATGTACTACAACCAAAATCTAGTGCAAAGTGTCAGCTCCGTTTTCAGGCTGAATTAGATTTTGAGCAAATTTGTGCCTCCAAAAGCAAACTTTATTTCGCTGTGTCTGAAAACCTTGTGAGCTGCCAAGCTAAAAACGGCATTTTTGGGTGCATTCAGAGTACTGTTTAGACACAAATGCCACTCAGACACTATCACAGATTCATTTCATTGCATTCACACACTTCAAGGCATTTATGTGAGGAAGTTAGTGGGAAGGAACTTGTTTTAGGACGCAGAGACTTCCATTACCAGGCAGACGGAGGCAGCTGGGACAAGTCTGATCTCTGGAGGTCGACTGATCAACGGGGTCAATAACGGCCTCAAACATCTTCAAATTGCCACCAGACATTTACCCTCTCTCTTTCTGTTAGCTTGTTCTTTTTTTCCTATCTCTGTCTGTTTTCACAGATGGAAAAGTGACAAATAAAGAGCAAATCAACCCCACAGCAGAACAGAGGTCTATCTTTCATTTTTAGATGTCGCAAAGCATCTACACATTACTCAAAAAGTAGTCGGCGAAGGTTGTGTAAGCATGATGAATATTCAACATAAGGCCATCAGTAATACAGTTTTAAAAGATGTTTATAGAACTAAAAAGAATAAAGCCAACTGTGTGCGTTTTATTGTTGTTGTTGTTGTTGTTGTTGTTTTTTAGCAATTATGTCAAGTAGATTTATTATGGATGGATAGATGAACTGTTGATTCCAGTCCAGTACCTTCACTGTCTTTTGGAGATTCAGCCTTAACTCTCTGAAGAGTAATTGAAATCAAAATTACATTTTCAGCTCCAAAGCTATAAAATGTTCCCTGTCACTTCACCTTTCCACTGAATTAAAATGGAATTAGTGGTAATTGTCGAAGCTTTAGGGATTATATTATTTAACAGGAAGCCTTTTGAACACCTGAAAGACTTTCTGGAGATAAGAGATTTCCATTAAAATCCCCCTAGACAAGACACTAAAGGAGCGCTGCGAAATAAAGAGCCTTTAACACCTTCCTGTGCTAATAATTAGACAGGGACATACAATTATTCCTATGTGCCAATTGATTGGGTGATTGATTTATTAAAGCACAGCTTCTTTGAAGGCAGCAGGACAGATGATGGTCATTAATTAGCTGACCGCAGGGAAACTGTGAAATGTTTGAATCGAGGGAATGTGTCTCCTAGAATACATGAAAACAAAAAGTGCTGTAGAAGGAATATTGTGAAAGGTAAACACTGCGAAATATTATATCTGAATATTAATAAGCTTGTTTTAAACTTCCCACTGACCAGATGCTAGTTCAAGGGTCACTGACAAATAATGACACAAGATTGAATTAGAAAATATTGGTCTAAACATGTTAAGCAGTTAGAATTTAATCTTAGGATCTGTGTTGATTTTTTATGTTTTTGATAATGTATTATTATTATTATTATTATTATTATTATTGTTATTATTATTATCATCATTATTTATTTATTTATTTTTTGGTATTTGATGCCTGTTTATTGTGTAACCATAAAGACAAAAATAAATAAATAATATATTTATATATATATATATATATGTCAGACACAGACGAGGACACAGAGGATTCAGTGATAAGGTAGTTTAATGTTAATCAGAGGTTTCAGACACAGGTGAATCTTGACATGTGGATAGAACGGTGACAACACAACTTCCCTTATGGTGAACGGTGATCCAGATGGTGCTCAGATGAAGACGATGGGGACAGGAAGACTGACGAGGATGAAGAGGGTTCAAGAGTTCAGGTAGGTTTAATAATGGCGTTCAGGCAAGTGAGGAGATCGGTGCAAGACCAGACGATGAGTGATGGTGACTGATGGCTTTATATGTGGTTCTGGTGATGATGCACAGGAGTTCAGAATTCGGGTGATTGGGGACGAGTGGGTGTGGCGTAAGTGTCCGATTCCGGGAGTGTAGAAGGTGTGGCTGTGACAGTACCCCCTCCTGACGGCTGGGATCTTGTGCGACGACGGGGTCTACCTCGGCCACGGGGAGCGGGGCGGTCTGGATGGTCTTGATGAAAGTCAATGAGAAGGCTGGGGTCCAGGATGTCGTTACGATTAACCCAGCAACGCTCCTCCGGGCCGTAGTTTTCCCAGTCCACAAGGTACTCCAGTTGAGGACCCCGTCATCGAGAGTCGAGGATAGCTCTCACCCGCAAGATATCGTTGTCGTCTTCGATGGCCGGAGGAGGAGGTACGGCATTATCACCAGGTTCTGTGGATGGAGGAGACAAAGGTTCAGTGAAGGGTTTGAGGAGTGAGACATGGAATGAAGGTGAGATACGGTACTGTGCAGGGAGTTGGAGTCTATAGGTCACTTCGTTCAGTTGCCGTTCAATAGTGAATGGTCCGATGTATCGGGGACTCAGCTTACGGCAGGGCAGTCGGAGGCGGATGTCCCTCGTCGAGAGCCAGACTTGTTATCCAGGTTGGTATTGCGGCGTGGGTCCTCGACGAGCGTCCTTTGGGGTCCTTATGCCTCCGCACTGCCCGCTGGAGATGCACGTGAGCCGAGTCCCAGACCCTCTCGCTCTGTCGGAACCAGTGATCTACCGCTGGGACCTGCGAGGGCTCACCTGACCATGGGAAGAGCGGAGGTTGGTATCCAAGGACACATTGGAAGGGGGTGAGCCCGGTGGTAGATTGCTGGAGGGAGTTCTGAGCGTATTCGGCCCAGGGTAGGTACTGGCTCCAACAGTCCTGGTTACGGTGGCAGTAAATCCTCAGGAACCTCCCCAGCTCCTGAATCTTACGCTCCGTCTGGCCGTTGGTCTGAGGATGGTATCCCGAGGAGAGACTGACGGACACCCCTAGAAGACGGAAGAAAGCTGACCAGACTCTAGAGATGAATTGGGGGCCTCTGTCGGAGACGATATCTTCTGGGATGCCAAAGTGACGGAAGACGTTGTGGAATAGTGCCTCTGCCGCTTCGAACGCAGTGGGGAGTCCTTTGAGAGGGATGAGTTTACATGATTTTGAAAACCTGTCGACCACTACCAGTACACAGGTGTAGCCTTGAGAGAGAGGGAGGTCAGTCATGAAATCAATGCCGATATGGGTCCATGGACGTTCAGGAATGGGCAGAGGCACCAGTTTACCTTCCGGGAGTCTTCTAGGGGTGTCTGCTATGGCGCAGACGGAGCATCCTTTGAGGTAGCGGACCGTATCCAGAGCCATCGATGGCCACCAGTAACGCTGTTGTAGGAGCGAGAGGGTCCGCCTTCTGCCTGGGTGTCCAGAGCCCGGAGAGGTGTGAGCTAAGTCCAGGAGGGTAATCCGATGTTGAGGGGGGACGAAGAGTTTCCCTTCTGGACCTCCCGGCGGAGCAGGGTGTTGAAGGTTTTCCTGTGCAATCAGATGATCAATACTCCACTGGATAGGACTAACTATCATGGCTGGAGGGAGGATTGGTTCTGGAGATTCGGGTTCGGGATGTGCTTGATGAAGACGGGAGAGGGTGTCGGCTCTATTGTTCTGGGAGCCAGGGCGATAGGTGACCTTGAAGTTGAATCTCGTGAAGAACAAGGCCCATCTAGCTTGGCGATGATTCAGTCTTTTGGCTTCACGGAGGTATTCCAGGTTCCGGTGGTCGGTCACCACCTCGAAAGGGAACTGGGCTCCCTCCAGCCAGTGACGCCATTCTTCCAGAGCCAGCTTAATGGCCAGTAGTTCACGGTTACCGATGTCATAATTCTGCTCCGCCGGGGATAGCTTCTTCGAGAAGAAGGCACATGGATGGAGTCGTGGTGGATTCCCCTGCCGCTGGGAGAGAACTGCTCCGACCCCGGTGGATGAGGCGTCCACTTCCACGATGAACTGGTGGCTGGGATCAGGGTGGATGAGGATTGGAGCGGTCTTGAAGGCTTGTTTGAGCAGGTGGAAAGCTTCAGTGGCCTCGGGGTTCCAGGACAGAGACTTGGGCCGGTTCCGGAGGAGAGAAGTTAGAGGGGAGCTGAGTAAACTGTAGTCCTTGATGAATCTTCGATAAAAGTTGGCAAAGCCCAGGAAGCATTGAAGTTCTTTTATGGAGCCGGGTTGAGGCCAGTGTGTGATGACGTCCACCTTCCCCTGGTCCATCTTCACGCCACATGGGTCGATGATGTAACCTAAGAACTGGACTGAGGGCGTATGGAACTCACATTTTTCGGATTTGAGGTAAAGGTGGTGTTCCCGGAGTTTTCGGAGTACGAGGATGACATGATGGATATGTTCTTGCTTGGATGTGGAGTAGATGAGGATGTCGTCGATGTAGACAATTACGAACTTGTTAAGGTAATCTCTGAAGACTTCATTCATGTAGTTTTGGAAGACGGATGGACTGTTGGATAACCCATACGGCATGACCCGGTATTCATAGTGCCCGGAAGGAGTGATGAAAGCGGTCTTCCATTCGTCCCCCTTCCGGATGCGGATTAGGTTGTAGGCGCTCCTCAAGTCCAGTTTCGTGAAGATCCTGGCTCCGCGTAGTTGTTCCAACGCCGCTGGGACCAGGGGAAGAGGATAACTGAATTTGACGGTTTGTGAATTGAGGTGGCGATAATCGATGCACGGCCTCAAGCCTCCGTCCTTCTTGGCCATGAAGAAGAAGCTGGAAGTGGCAGGGGAAGTAGATGGTCGGATGAACTCCTGAGCGAGGGCTTCCTGTATATACTCCTCCATGGCCTTCTGCTCCGGGATGGACAGGGGATAGATTCGTCCTTTAGGAAGGGTTGCTCCAGGCAGGAGGTCAATGGCGCAGTCCCATGGCCTATGAGGTGGTAGCTTCATTGCCAACCGCTTACTGAACACATCCTGGAACGCCCGATATTCAGGAGGGATGATATGATCCATCTTCGTGTCGGGGCTCTCCACTGATGTGGACTGGACCGGTAGGGAAGACTTCCTTAAGGGGGGACTGACCTTGGGGATTTTAGCTGGAGGAGTGATGCAGGTATGATGGCAGGACATTCCCCATTTCAGGATCTCGCCAGTGGGCCAATGGATGTGAGGTTGGTGGAGGTTAAGCCAGGGGCGTCCCAGGATGATGTCTGCGGTGGATTCCTCCAGCACCATGAACGTGATGTCTTCTTCGTGCAGGAGTCCCACGCGGAGGATGATTGTGGGGGAGAAATAGTGGACACGACCCTTGCCCAGCGGCTTTCCCTGTATGGTGGTTACTTTGAGTTCGACAGGGCTTCGGTGATGTTTGGCGTTGAGACGAGTTAAGGTTTGCCGGTTGATGAAGTTCCCCGCCGAACCGGAGTCGATGAGGGCTTGTACTGAAACAGAAGAGCAAAGGTGTCTTAGAGTAACCCAGGTCTTAGTTAGATGAGCAGTTTGAGGAGGTATATGGATGGTACTCACCGCTGGGCGTGGAGGTCGAACTGGACAGGATGGTAAGAGGTGTCCATCTCCCCCACAATAGAGACATAGCCCGGCGTTGATCCTCCGCTGACGTTCCGATGCGGACAGATGGTGAGAGTCCACTTGCATGGGTTCAGGTGCTGGAGGAGCGACAGATGGTATAGCGGGCGGAGGAAGTACAGCGGGAGTGAGCGGATGACAGGCAGTGAGTCTCTGGGCAACTCGAATGGATTTCTGAATGAGATTCTCTAGTCCTAGTGAGTCTTCGTACACAACTATCAAACGTTGTATCTTGTCATTCAATCCGTGGCGATATGCTGTAATTAAGGCAGTTTCATTCCAGCTGCTTATGTAAGCGAGAGTACGGAAGCGTATGGCATAATCACTCACAGATTCATCTCTCTGTTGGTGAATGGTAAATAATTGGTCATGGACAGACAATGCAGAAGTTTGATGGCCAAAGACGGATTTTAACTGGGAACAGAAGTTAGTGACGGATCCAAGGGCAGGTGAGTTCGAGTCCCAGAGAGATTCAGCCCATTGGAGGGCCTTACCTGAGAGTAGGATGATGATGAAGGCTACTCGACTGCGTTCGGAGGTGAATAAATGAGAGTTGGATTCCATATAGAGGGAACACTGTAGCAGGAACCCGCTGCAATCCTCCGCCGTGCCGCTGTATGTCGCTGGTTTGGCCATGGGACTCGCAGGGGCAACTGAAGAAGTGACCGGAGTTGTAGCGGTGTTTGAGTTGTTGACAGCCGGTGAAGAAGGGGGAGTTTGTTGCATCAGTGAGGACCGTACAGCGTGAACCAGTTGCGTGAAGGGATCCGCGGTGCGGTCCTCGCCCGTGTCCGAAGAGCTCTGCATGCGGTCTGGTCTTCTGTCAGACACAGACGAGGACACAGAGGATTCAGTGATAAGGTAGTTTAATGTGAATCAGAGGTTTCAGACACAGGTGAATCTTGACACGTGGATAGAACGGTGACAACACAACTTCCCTTATGGTGAACGGTGATCCAGATGGTGCTCAGATGAAGACGATGGGGACAGGAAGACTGACGAGGATGAAGAGGGTTCAAGAGTTCAGGTAGGTTTAATAATGGCGTTCAGGCAAGTGAGGAGATCGGTGCAAGACCAGACGATGAGTGATGGTGACTGATGGCTTTATATGTGGTTCTGGTGATGATGCACAGGAGTTCAGAATTCGGGTGATTGGGGACGAGTGGGTGTGGCGTAAGTGTCCGATTCCGGGAGTGTAGAAGGTGTGGCTGTGACAATATATATATATAAATAAATAAATAAATAAATAAATAAATAAATAAATAAATAATAATAATAATAATTCAAAGTTTTAAAATAAAATAATAATTTATTATATATTTTATATAATAATGAAATAATACATACTATTATTTATCAATTAACTGCATGTACAGAAAGAGTCTGATATGTGAATTATTGTTCCATACTGATACACTGTATGTACTGTACTTTAAACTTTATTTATCTACAATTAATTTCTGAATTTAAAATCATGGTTTTTTAATGGGCTGGGGACATGGCTTCTGATGAGAGTACCAGTCTTCTCTCATGGGGCTGTAGACGACTGATTCATTTCACATGTCTTTATCCTCAGCTGCGATGGAAGATTACGTCAACTTTGTAATACAATATTGAAAGTGGGTTGTTCTGTATCCTCAGTGTTTAATTGCCAGTGTCTTTATATTCATATTCTGTCACTGTCTAGACAGCAAACAACACTGCTACCTAAGATGACAATGCATAATCAGGCAGCCTTATTGTTTACCCAGCGTCCCTCTGTGTCTTCATATTAATCATTAGCATTGAAATGATGTTCCAGTCGCTTTAATGAATCGGCTTATTTTCAGTATGAATCTAGCTTCTTTTAATAACGTTAATGGAAATGACTAAACTCTGCTCATTTGAGATAATTTAAAGATGGATTTAAGAATGACTTGAATGCCTTTAGAGAAATGAAGTGGATCAGAATTATTCTCCCTCTATAATTGCTCAAGGCATTTGCTCACTCTCTCGCTCTCTCTCTCTCTGTGTGTGTGTGTGTGTGTGTGTGTTTAATGCTATTTTTATAATATTTAAATAACAATATTTCTTATATTGCATGAAAACATGCATACTGTAAATAAAAATAAATAAATAAATAATAATAAGTATTATTAAGGTTGTTGTTGTATATTTTAATACTTTACTACTACTAATAATAATAATAATAGTAATTTGTCAGTACTTATTGATGCTAATTAATTCCAATGAATTTATTTCTTCTGTGGAAAACAAAATAACATTTCGATCATTACATGCAATTGTATTTATAAGACTATATATGCAGTTTTAAGGAATTTTATGCAACTTTAATTATTTGTATGACACATGATGCCTTTGCACCCTATTTAAAACTTAAGAGCTTCAGTCTTGAATCATGGCTATTGCTTGAAAAAGTGTTACAAGAACATTCTTTGGAATGTTTTCTTTTGTATTTAATAAAGAAAGAAAGTAATATGAGAGTGGAAAACAGCTGAGTGCATGATACCTTTTCTTTTTCTTTTTTTTTTTTTTTTTGGCTAAACTATGCCATGACGAGGTAAAGAGGAAAGCTTTAAATTTAACATGAAATGTTTTCCCACTTTTTAAAGTCACGCATATAATTACATAATCAACGGTGACAAACGCAACTCAGCAGAATGAAGAAACTGCGTGAAAAACACTTCTGCATGCTCAGTACTAATGTATTCGCTTTCTGAAAGCAGTGTGAGGATGGTTATTATGAGGCCAGTGACTAATATGTAAAAACCTGGCTTTAGAATCTCCTGAGGTGGGTATATAGAACAGAAGTTTGCGAAATAAATTGCACTTGATTAGTAGTTGAATTTATTCTGCTGAGTCTTGCCGGCTGTGTTAGAAAGACGAGAGGCCGGTCATGCATACTGATGTGAGGATCAGAGAGGAAAGCTATAATATCTTACATTACGGAGAGACACTAATGGCATCATGCTGATAAACCCGATTTAGACAAAGGACATGCACAAGGTCTTCTGTGTAACGAATTCAATTGCACAGGTGGATTTGTATATCAAATGAAATCAAAGTGCAGCCCGTTTGCTGTGGCACATGAATGAAAGACGCTTCACTTTGATAAGAGATGTTTTATGTCTTGGTTTGATTGCCAGTTCTTGATAAAGACAGCATGTAGAAAAGAAAGAAAAAAAAGAGACAAAAAAAGAAAAAAAAAACCAGCTCATACACATAATTCAGTATAGTACACATCACACTATAAATAATACAAAATAATAGCTAGAAAATTGTTAGGTGTTAAAAAAAGAGAAAAGACATGTTATTCTTTACAAATATTCTGCCTTTTCATAAAAACCTCATGCAATTTTAAACTTCCAAAGTGTAATCAAACATATATTTAGATGTGAGATTTATTTCTGGGAAGTTGCTAATTGTTGATTATGTTTGTATAATAAGGTGCAAAAAAACATTCTAACAACTTACATTTAACCAATATGTTCCCATATTCTGAAAAATTGCATTTAAATGATTAAAGTTAGCAGAGAGAGTATATTATTTTCACTTTTCAACAAAACATCACATAATATAAAAATTCACCCAATGTTGATTTGCAATTTAATTTAACACACACACACACACACACACACGGGCACACACACACAAGCACACTTATTATTATTAGCATTATTATTAATGATATTTTAACAAAATTGCCAAGAAACCTGATCTAACTATTCAATAATAAAAGTGCATCTAATCATCAGAAGTTCTTGAAAGGCAAACTGTGTTGTTAAAAGTTAGTTAAATTTGCCAGCAAGCAGCAAACAAAAAGTTGCTTTCACAAAATCTTTCTTGAGCAGTGAACCATGATATGTGAATATGAAGTCAGTCATGAAGAAACGGTATGCAGCAAATTGCACCACTGTAATATAGACAATTAAAATGATGGGTTGTCCACACTGAATATGCCTAAGAACATCTCTTTTCTATGGTACAGTCACTATATATATATATATATATATATATATATATATAAGACAAATGTACTTATAAGGAACAACTGGAGGATCAATTTGCAACTCATTAGGTCAACTGGCAACATGATTGGGTATAAAAAGAGCCCCTCAGAGTGGCAGTGTCTCTCAGAAGTCAAGAAGGGCAGAGGATCACCAATTCCCCCAATGCTGCGGCGAAAAATAGCAGAGCAATATCAGAAAGGAGTTTCTCAGAGAAAAATTGCAAAGAGTTTGAAGTTATCATCATCTACAGTGCATAATACAGTATCATCCAAAGATTCAGAGAATCTGGAACAATCTATGTGCGTAAGGGTCCATACTGGATGCCTGTGATCTTTGGGCCCTTAGACAGCACTGCATCACATACAGGAATGCCACTGTAAAGGAATCACAACATGGGCTCAGGAATACTTCCAGAAAACATTGTCGGTGAACACAATCCACCGTGCCATTCGCCAGCTAGAACTCTATAGGTCAAAAAAGAAGCCATATCTAAACATGATCCAGAAGCGCAGGCATTTTCTCTGGGCCAAGGCTCATTTAAAATGGACTGTGGCAAAGTGGAAAACTGTTCTGTGGTCAGACAAATCAAAATTTGAAGTTATTTTTGGAAAACCAGGACGCCATGTCATCCGGACAAAAGAGGACAAGGACAACCCAAGTTATTATCAGCGCTCAGTTCTGAAGCTTGCATCTCTGATGGTATGGGGTTGCATAAGTGCGTGTGGCATGGGCAGCTTACACATCTGGAAAGGCAATATCAATGCTGAAAGGTATATCCAAGTTCTAGAACAACATATGCTCCCATCCAGTCATCGTCTCTTTCAGGGAAGACCTTGCATTTTCCAACATGACAATCCCAGACCACATCTGCATCAATTACAACATCATGGCTGCGTAGAAGAAGGATCCGGGCACTGAAGTCCAGCCTGCAGTCCAGATCTTTCACACACAGAAAACATTTGGCACATCATAAAGAGGAAGATGCGACAAAGAAGACCCCAGACAGTTGAGCAGCTAGAAGCCTGTATTAGACAAAAATGGGACAACATTCCCATTCCTAAACTTGAGCAACTTGTCTCCTCAGTCCCCAGACGTTTGCAGACTGTTATAAAAAGAAGAGGGGATGCCACACAGTGGTAAACATGGCCTTGTCCCAACTTTTTTTAAATATGTTGATGCCATGAAATTTAAAATCAACTTATTTTTCCCTTAAAATTATACATTTTCTCAGTTTAAACATTTGATATGTCATCTATGTTGTATTCTGAATAAAATATTGAAAATTTAAAATTCCACATCATTGCATTCTGTTTTTATTCACAATTTGTACAGTGTCCCAACTTTTTTGGAATCAGGTTTGTATAATATGTACAAATAATATAAATATCTTAAATAAAGTAAAACACAGGACAATTGAAAAATTGAGCTTTACATAATTCAGATTCATGTTTATATTTTATATGGGGTATCACATGTTTAGTAGTGCATACTAGTATATTGATTGATGACACAAGATGGCGGCACTTTCCAACACGTGGTAACAACACTGAATTTGGATGAAGGAGATTGGTCTTGACTTCAGGATAGGGTACACTCAACATGTTCTTCTGACCACTGTGGAGGGAGTGAGAAGCACCAAGTTCCTGGGTGTGCACATCACAGAGGAACTCTCCTGGACCAATAACATTGCAGCAATTGCCAAGAAAGCAAAGCAGCATCTCTACTTCCTCTGCAAACTGAGAAGAGCCAGACTCCCGGGCCCCATCATGTGCACCTACTACAGAGACACCATCAAGAGCATCCTGCATCAATGTGTGGTATGGTGCCTGCAACGCATCCTTCTGGAAGACCCTTCAGCACATAGTGAGAGCAGCGGAGAATATTGTTGGTGTCTCTCTCCCCTCCCTCCAGGACATTTATGGAACCTGTCTCATCTGTAAAGCCTTCTGCATTGCAGGTGATCCCACACACCCGTCACACAGTTTCTTCAGTGTGCTGCCATCAGGGAGGAGACTGTGGAGTCTCCAGGCCAGGATCAGCAGACTGAAGGACAGCTTCATTCATCAGGCTGTCAGGAAGCTGAACTCCCTCCCGACCTTGCCCTCTCCCCTCTTTTGCCCCAGGCACCACAAAACTCTAAACCCTCTACTCCCCCCCCCCCCCCCCAGCTCCCACATCATCAGTTTCTTCCACTTTCCCCCCCACAACCAAACTGTGGCCTGCAACAGACACTTTTGGTGTACTACCTCAATCAACTACCTCTCCAGTCAGGTTAAATAAAGAACTTCTCTCTGAACTTTTTGTCACTTTAATCAGTCTGAATAAGCTCTTTTGCACTAAAATCATTTTGTTTACTTCAGTGGTTTGCACTTAATCTGCCATGTGCCCTGTGCGTTTTAATTTTATTACATGCCCTCGTTTGTATAATTGTATTTTATATTTAATGTGCATTTATCTGTGTTTTTATGCTCTACTGTTAATGTTATCTGTATGCACCAAGGGTCAGAGAGTAACGGAATTTCAATTCTCTGTATGTATTTGCTTTACTTGTGGAAGAATTGACAATAAAGCAGACTTGAATTGACTTGACTTGATTGAAGGTGTTACATTGGCATTTTTCTTATGAGACTGGCTTCATTTCTCTATGCAAACAGGCTTCTTCCTGCAGGCAGTGGCTCTTTACACACAATCTTCACGAGACAGAGGAGGAAAGTGAGTGAACAGTCAATTGTATGTCTGATGATAAAAGAGCTGAGAGAGAAAAAAAGAGGAAAGAGTCTCTTAAAACTGTTTAAAACAGTATTGATAGATGGCGCCGTATCTCTTGTGTTTCAGTGTCATCATTTACACAGTGAAGGGCTGGACTGATCACGCCCTAATTGAATGTCTTGATCGATCCATAAGCCATAGTGCTGGAGCCAGAGATTGACAGACAGCTTGGAAACCAAGATGATAAAAAAAAAAAAAAGACGTCATTGAACATTTTATTAAGAATATAGTTGAGAGGTTTGAAATGATCAGTAATCAATAATCAAAAATCAAGTTAATTCTTATTCTTATACTTATCAAGGCTGAATTTATTTGATCAAAATACAGGGCAAGAAAAAAAAAAGTCTTTAATATTGCCAAATATTATTGCAATTTTACATACTTATTTTAATATACTTAAAAAATATAATTTATTCCTGTAATGCAAATCAGAATTTTCAGCATCATTAGTCCATTTTTTTTTTTCAGGATTCTTTGATAAAAAAAAAAAAGTTAAAATGTTAAAAATAAATAAAAACAACTATTTTGTAACAATATACTGTACACAGTTTGGGGTTAGTATTATTAATATTAACACATTCTTTCTTTTTTTTTTATATTTTTATTTATTCCACTTTGTATCAAGTGGCCTTTAACTGCACTTAACCAAATTTAAATAATTTAATACAATGCACTTATTGTGTACATGCATGTTTTTTACATTGTACTTTTATCTAAAATGAATAAATAGATAAATACAAATCATGCATGCAATTACATCTGTAATTAATTTCTGTAATAACATTTAGAAATACGCTGTTGACCCATCCCTTTCACCTTAACCTTCCCTTAAACCTACCCATACCACCAAACCTGTCCCCAACCTTACCAATGTCCCACCTCAATAGCAGAAAAAAAGTGTTTTGCAATACATTATGAACACATACATTGTACTTATACTTTGATACAAGTGCATAGTAGTAAAGTGGGACCAATACTTTTATTCAGCAAGGATTAAGGTGTTAAACTGATTGAAAGTGTGAGTAAAGACTTGTATTACCTACTGAATTATTATACTGAAAAGCAAATAACTTCGCTGAAAAAAAAGATGGAAATTGAAAAGCACAAACATCAAAAATATACACTGAATTCTGTCAAATTTCACAATAACATTTTGTGCGAAACACATTTATTGAGCTGCGAGATGTCCTCTAAACAAATTCTAGCCCTCATCTGTCCCCGTTGAAGCCCAACAGCGATTGAAAGTCAAGGTGGCTATTTTCACAGAAACACCCTCTGAATTTGAATAATTCTGTGGAGTCGACCGAGGGTAAATGGCCTATAATTCACTCTCATTCACGCCGGCTCTCAGTCAGAGACTCTGCGCCTGAAGAGGACAAAGCTCGTCCTCAGTTTAATACATTTATTTGTGTTTACTTCCTCTTCAGTTACTCACCACAAGCCTGTTACTGTCACACACATACATCTCTGTCTCTACGCACCTCACGGGCACCTTCCCTTTAACAGATTTTGCAGGCGTTTGACACGGTTGGGTTTCACGTCGCTCATTATCAGGGGAGACAGAAGGTCTAGTGATCCATTAAAGCAAACAGCATGCAAACAGCATCAAATGTTGTGTGAAGAAATTGTGGTATTTTAACTGAAGTAACAGAGTGAACTTGTATTTGTTGAACCGAAGCAAAGTGAAAATGGGGGAAAACAAAAGTTTACTTCATATGTATTTGGGTAAGTTACCACTAGATATCAATGGCATTAGGTTTTTTCAGAAGTTCAGTTTTTGAGGGCAACCCACACCTCAGCAATGGATGCATAAAACCAAAGGCCTGCCCTGCATTTGATATTTTTTGGTGATCTGTTAAACTTGGAAGGACATCACAATATACGTGCAAAAAAAAAAGGTAAAAAAGGTAAAAAAACTGTGAGGGGGGTGATTTATTTTTTTATTTTTATTTTTATTTTATATAATTCATCCGTTTAAATTATATAGAGCCTTAAATATCTGCATAATTAAGGGTGTAGCCACTTGAGTGACAGGTGTATTGCCACCGCTGTCGAGCTAGGTGGGCATGGGTTCAGAAACCAGCTCCCGCCATTTTTTTTCCATTTTCGATTATTCAGGAATGATGCGTGGTGATGCGCTGCCAAGATGGCGATGGTCGGTTCCACCTACTTTTGGCTTCAAAAACGCTCTTCGGAACTGACAATACGTTCATGTTTTTATACAGTCCATGGTATGTATGTATTTCCTATTTTATTTATTTTATTACTTGCTACTTACGTACTTATTACTTATGGTCTGTACTTACTATTGTTATTTATTTATTTATTTATTTATATATATATATATTTTATTATTGCTTTGTATGTATGTATGTAATTGTATTTGATTGATTGATTCGGCTTGTCAACTGTCTTACTACTTTATTAATTGTTACTTACTTTCTTACTATTTATTTTGTTTATTAATTGTTAATTACTTACTACTTATTTACTTGCGTACTAACTTACTTAATCTGCCACAACTCATGGTCCGAGAACATTTACTCACGTCCATTCATTTCCAAAATAATATGCAGTACAAATTTGCTTTGTCTGTTACATATAACTAATAATAACTAATAATAACTAATAATAATAATAATAATAATATCCTAAAAATAGACTACTTGATATGTTAGTTACACACTAACAATTTGCATTACATGTGTTTGTAGCTAACAGTGATGAACAATGCATTCACAATATAATTAAGTTGTGAATAAACCTGAATTATTCATTATTATAAGTAGAGTTTGATTACAATACAGTCTAATATGTGTAACATGGGCAGTTGTGTTTCCCAGCACATTAGCTGAGGAGAAAATGAGCTAATGTATTTTCATTGCAGCCTAGTTCTAAGAGACAGATTTTTGCTGTGAGATCAAGTGTAAAATTGAACAGTTGCACTCTCTCTTCTTCTCACGCTCTCATACATTGTGAATGGCTGTATTTAACCAGGGTAATTTAATTCGCATTTGCACATAAAATACACACGGATAGACACAGGCACTGAAAAACAAAAACAAAACAAAAAAACAATGCCAACATATTGCCAGGATCTTAAAAAAAAAAAAACGATCCTTGTGTGTATGAACAAGTTTTTAACAAATCTTTACAAATCTCTTGATGTTACTGGAACTGGAATTAGTGTAATCTTTGTGAGGATCCAGCTGCTTCGAAAGTTATTTAGTATAGAACTGAATCAACCTTCGAATTCCAAGAACATGATTTAGTATTTTGCGAACCTAAGTTATTCACAAAGGGTTAATGATTTACATTTCCATGTGTTATGTTGTGCATGCATAAGTAAAATTATTTTCATTTTAAATCTGTTAATGATCTAATATCAAACAGCAGCATGTCCACATTAAGTTAAAATAGGTAATCTTACAGGTGAAGTTGAGTGGCAGACCTGTATATTTCTATAGGGAAGTTCCCGTGGCTAAGTCATGTCTGTTTGTGTACCGTTTGCATTTGTAATATACACTCACCGAGGCCTGTCCTTGAGCTCTCGGCCTCATGGGAGACCGAACAAAATAAAGGCAAAGCTGAAAGCTCAGCAACCAGGATGACCTCTTCACTGACTGACACACTCCACAGCATACTGTCACAAGCACCTTCCATCCCTTTAAAAAACTATTGCTGTGTGTGTGTGTGTGTGTGTGTGTGTGTGTGTGTTTGACAGAGAGAGAGAGAGAGAGAGAGAGAGAGAGAGAGAGAGAAAGAGAATGAATGGGAGACACATCCTGGATAACAGAATTGTAGACTAGACATGGGAGTTTATGGGATGGGAATTAATGATTCTTGTAAAAATGTGTGTCATTTTTTTTTGATTATCAAATTAGATTGATTTATTAATCCATATAATATATTTTGCATAAATATAAACAAACATACTAAGGAAAATCATTGCTATTTTCAGTAGCATCTCATATGTCATACAGTATGTGCATTTCTGTATTATAATGTATATATATATATATATATATATATATATATATATATATATATATATATATATATATATATTAGAATTATTGTATATATGATAAATTAAATGTATTCCATAAATAAAATCTATAAATAAGATATAATTTTACAGTAGCCTAGTGCTAAATATTTGCACATATTTTTAAGCACTTCAGCATTTTTGGGGCCATTTTTAACACTTTGAAATATATTTAAAAAAAAAAAAAAAAAAAAAAAAATATATATATATGAATCACAATGCAGTGTTTGAAAAAAAAAAGTGACATGATATAAAGCCAAGTATGGTGACCCATACTTGGAATTAGTGCTCTGCATTTAACCCATCCAAAGTGCACACACACAGCAGTGAACACACACCCAGGGCAGTGGGTGCCATTTGTGCTGCAGTAACCGGGGAGCTGTCTGGGGTTCAGTGCCTTGTTCAAGGGGACCTCAGTCATGGTATTGTGGGTTGAGGGAGCGCTATACATTTACTCCCCCCACTTACAATTCCTGCTGGCTCGAGACTCAAACTCAAAACCTTTGGATTTCAAGTTAAAATATCTAACCATTAGGGCACGACTTCTTGGTACTGCGTTTGTTGTCTGAAGCTAGAATTGGTAATCTTAATTGAGTAATATAGTGTTCTGTCCACATTAGGAACAGAATGGAGGATCATGAAAATTTGGTTTAAGTTTGAAAAGGAATTAGTTTAGAATAAGAACCTGCTTTTCTAACTCCATTGGATACTCTTATTCCTCCAGAGCATCACAGCTCAAGCACATCAGCATGAGCCAGTGTGGCCTGACCTTTCTCTGTGCACCTAATCTTCTTTGTGTAAATTACACTTGCATACTTTTTTTCTGAATATATTGTAATTAGGCATATGTATTCCAACGGGCTGATAAGATATAGTCTCTCTGTAATCTCTCATTTATATGCAAAGCAGAGGAGTTAAAGAGCTTATGCTTTCTTCACTCTTAATGCGTCCCCCTTTTTGCTTAATCAAGTTCATTTTTTCCTCACGTTCGTGTCTCCACAGTCCCATCTCATGCTGAGTTCTCAAAGTCTGAGTTTACAAGCGGTGGGGAGTCGTTGTGAAAGACAGACGCACTGAGATGAACTGCTGAATTGCACTTGTCACATTTATTACAAGATGCAAACTTTTGGATGTAAGGAGCATCACAGCAAAAGATTTGATCATGCATCATTTATGGCAGGGACTTTTTGCTATGGATGATGTTGTCCTTACCAATTTCTGACAGCTTTTTCTCAGTTGACAAAGAGAAAAGAACTAGTTGGTAGACATATCGAATCAACTGACTCTTTTAAAGTAACATTTATCTAGTGACTTTTATTTTGCACCAACAAAGCATCATTGTATAGTATTCAAACTTTTAAATGTAACTCTAGTGACATGTTCACAATGTGATTGTTCCTGAAGATTATTGAAAGATAAGGGACAGAGATGTTATTTGGTGGGTTGATGGAATTAAGGAAAATTAAGCTATATTGTTGGGTCTAAAGGAATCAGTACTGCAAGTCAAACAGCGAGACCATTTACACAGAAAACTTACAGTAACACTCGTACAGCCTCTGTAAATACATAAACTCATCAGCACAGTGGGGTTAGAATTGAAAAAGTCCATTCTGCCTCTCCCAGATCTAATTTATGGCTTATAATTATACTTTTATTCACTACAATTCTCATGACTTCTCTCAACGATATATTCTCAGAAGAGTTCAGTCATTACAATTCAACCAGCATTTGGCTTTCCACGGAGTCTACCTGCTGCCATGAATTATTGTCCACAGGCCCTCACCATTTAGAATTAAGCTCCAAACAAATTCATTAGCACCCCCAGCGTGCTGAATTGACTTTTGCCTCTTGACTTCAAAGGGGCCCTGTGCGTCCTCTGCTGAGCTTGATAGCAGTGTAAGGTAATGGCCATAGGGACTCAGATAAACCATTCAAGTCAGCCAGCATGTGTGCCTTCAGATGGCCTTTTGTGGTGACTATTGATGTGACTATTTATTCAGCATGTATCTTTTTATACAGTATGCATCATCTAAATTGGTGCATTTTGGTGTTGCGACGTTTTGTACCCTTTTGTGTTGTGTTCATTGTTGGATATCTGCAGACCAGGGCTGTGCCTTTTTGCAATTATTGAATTGAGTAAAGGTAGCAAACAAGATTTGAAGTTTACAATCAGAAGTTCAAATTGAACTGTAATTTGAATGTGAATAGACATGCCAAGGTCATGGGTTTGATTCCAAGGAAAAGCAAGAACTGATAAAATGTGTGCCTTGAATTCAATGTAAGTTGCTTTGGATAGAAGCATCTGCCTAATGCGGGTAAGCAAGTGTAAGGAATTAATAATAACATATTCAGAACTGTTGTTAACTACAAAAGCAAAGCCTGTCAAACCTTGAATCTTAGCTGTAATTTTTCCGCCTAGAATTTCCTTTTGAATTGCAATTCAGTCAATTCCAGAAACCATTTCTTCACTTCTGAATTTTGTATAAACCTATTGTAGACAAAATCTTTCCAACTCTTCTTATACTTCAAAATACACAAAAATGGCCAATAAATATTTTAGCTAAAATTTATAAAATAAACATTTTTAATTGAGCTTCACAGTTTCCAATATACATATATTAGGTATAGGTTTAAAAATAGACTTTCACGAACACTATTTCTTTGTTACTTAGACTTGTAGAAGTTTTCCAAACTTCAAACGCAGTGCTAAACACCCTTGCATACTAATGAAAGCCATAACGGAGGCGATTATTTCTGTTTATCAACAAAGCCTTTGTAGTGTCACTATTTTCACCATATAGCAGTTCCTACCACCACACTAGTTTTAATGACCACCAACAAAGGGGAGAGTCAGCAGAGGACAAACCACAGAAGAGGTAAAATGAGATGAAAAAAAAGATGGCAAATGGACAGAGCCCTTGCTCCTCTGTGTTTGCATATTTATATCGACTCCTGGGTGACATGATAGCCGCTGTGTTCATGTTTGTCCAGGAGAAGGATATAAATTAGCTGCTTGTTGCCATGTCAAGCATGGCGTGTCCTTGACGTGACGCCCCCCCACACCTACCCACCCCCCACCGTGGAGGCGAGGCGTTGTGATGCAGGGTTGGTGAAGAAGAGGGAAGAGGAGGAGGAGGAGGAATTTGATAATACTTGTGCTCTACCTCGCTACCGGTCTCAAAGGTGTAGAAGGGAAACAAAGTCACGCTGTCCTTCCTGTCACTTCGGTCTCCAACCAAAATTACTTTTCTCTGTCATCGCAGATACCCTTCAACAGTTCCCACTTCAGACGCCCACAGCTCGCTAGCTCCAGAAGTTCTCTGAATCGCAGCGCGGATGATCCTGTTCCTTTCTCTTATGTTCCCTTCATAATAAAGCTGAAGCCCGTTCAGTTGTTTTGACACAAATCAATATGTTCATTGGGAACATGCCAAAGTTATTTGCCTGCGTGTGATGCAACGCGGAGAAATATTGCCTTCTTTTGGTGGATCTGCTCTGACCTCCTCCCACAAACTGTGGAGAATGATTTTTAACAGCACATAGCAGAATATCCGATGTGTGAACAAGCTTTAATAATGAAGCTTTAAAAGGCAACGTGGCTATGTTTCCTTTTCCTCCTCCTTCGGTATAAAAAGCACAGGAGAAGCAGAGTTAAATTGATTATTTGCCAAAACTCTCATTCAGATGTCAATGACGCACAACAAAACTTGTAAGCTGCTCCAATCTTATGGTGCAGTGCTCATGTCGACTGGGTTAGATGGGGCTTGGACAAATTGAGCAGTCACAAGTAATAGGCTGGAGGGAAGATGAAAATGCATTTTCAGATTTAGCTGAATAAACCTTTTAGAAAGTTTATGTACAAAATACTGAACTTTTGTAAGTATGCAGAGTCACTTCATGTTGAGCTGAAGAGGACAGACGTTGTTATTGTCCAAAGCAATTATGACCTTTGTTCAACGTCTATGAAAATGCCAAGAATTAGGTCAAGAGCATTCATATTTATTAATTGTTTAAAAGTATAAGGGAGGGAAGTATAAGTTCCCCCCCCCCCCTTTTTATTTAAATGTATTTCAACGAGAATGAAACAAAGGTTGGATCTGGATTTATACAGATATGCAATGAAAATGTTTGCAAATTTGTACCTTTTCAATTATATTGTGTTGCATTTACATCAGAAGTCTCAGAAGAAGGGTTAATGAGTAATCATGAATGAATGAATGAATGAATGAATAAAACACATTTGGGTTTTGCAAGCAGAAAGCGTCTTCATATGCTTTCAACTTTCTTTTTTTTTTAGTCTTGAGCAAGACTGTATGACATTCACATTGCATGATCTGACTGATTTTTATGTAGAAAGGGCGACAGCACACCACATAAATTATCATTATATTTTTTCATAACCGCTGGCCAAATTCCAAAACTAAAATGAGTAGTTCAGCCATGAAACACTATTGGCACTTTAATTGGCTCACTCAAAATTATGTTATCAGCCAATCAGGTTCTAATTATAATTACCGTATGCCTATAATACAGACACATTCGATACTCACCACACCTGCGCGCAATGCGTATACTCTTGCTATCCCACTGCCTCCCTAGCACCACCTGCCTAGACCTGCTATGGAGGGATCTTCTTTTCTCTCTAGCAGCAGCAGCAGCAGCAGCATGTTCACTTTTATTTTATGATCTGTGCATTTAGCCAAAGCAAGTCTACTGCGATCTGCACTTTTCCGAGATTTGTCATGCCTGAATTGAAATTAAATCATATTTGAGTTTTGATATTGTGTGTTGCGGATTTTCATGAATGGTTTCGGTAACTGAAAGAAATTCATATATATGAGTTGTGAGTCATCTGAAGGTGCAGGTACCTTTTCATGTCAGATTTGCGTAGCCCCAAATGCACCGCTCTCCACCCAAATATGAAAGCAGCTGCTGCTGGAGATTTGAAGGATGAACCAAAACATGCTCAATCCCAAATCGTCATATATTGATGCTTGGTCAGGACCCTCTGGCATCACTTTTTGATTCAGGCCAATGGGAAATTTTATCATCATGATTAAATTATATTGGATAATAATACTGCCATTATTGCATATATGTTGGGCCGTGATTTTTCAATGTAAACAGTCACAACAGTTTTAATTACATTACACCCCTGACCCTAAAACCACCATTTACCAATAAAACAAATATAACACACAGATACAACTACAGTCATACTTTATTAATAAAGTATTAATATTGCAAGTCTTAAATTTTCTTATAAATGCCTGCAAACCATTAGCTCAAGACTAACAACTGAAAACAATGGATGGAAATCAATGGACAATATGTGAAGAGTTTGGAGTCAGAACGTGATGGATCAGTTTGAGGCTCGATTGGGCTCTTGTCATGTCAAAAGGTAATTTTTCAGTTTTATGCAAATTGCCATATTTATTTTATTATTATTAATATATACATATTTTTTTCAGTTAATATAAACAATTTTGAAAGTGTGTTCTTTTAAAATATCCTGACCTGTACAAACCAGCATAAGCTTAGTGTTAGTTTGGGGCTATGCTATGCATTTGGCCTGACCGGTGAGTGTTCTCCCTTAAAAGCAGTCACTATTTTTACGATTAGGTGACTTTAGTGGCACAGAAATTATACACTTGGCCTTTTAACTTCAGGGGACTCACAAAGCGTTTTGTTGTTTGGTAAAGGTAGTCAGTGTAGTCACCATGGTGATTTGCTTCCCTCCAGACAGCAGCAATAACGCTGCTCAAGTTTGGCCCGTTCCACTAATGCTGTAAATCATAACAAACATAGTCCTGACAGCGCAAAGTTTCCTTTTCCAGAGTGACATTGTAAAGTCTTCACTCACATCCACTTCAGTTCAATGGGGAGCTGGTCTGGTGAGATACACACTGACAGCCAAGGACAGGATTGAAGCCCCGGCATCTGTGGACCTCCTGCAGGCAGGGAGATGAAGACAGGCGGGGCCCCCCGGTACCCCCCGCCCTGGGCTCATTCCTGACTCCAACAAAAGCAACCCAAAAAGGGATAATCAAGTTGTCACCTGAATGCCGTGGTGCTGAATACCAACCTTTAATCATTCCAGCAAATAACAGTAACTAAGGTCTTTTGCACTCTTCACATTAAATGAAATGCAGCAGAAATAGCGAAAGAGTAATTGTGCGGTAATGCACCCTGAGAAGCAAAAAAGTTGCTGAAGTTTGGGAGTGCTTCCCTTTCTGTTTTAAATGCAAAGCTTTTTTTTTTTTTTTTAGTCCAAGGTCAAAACTTTGGAGAGGTGAGAGGAGAAGGAGTATTCAGATGATGAAATCCGTTCTAATTAATGCACAAATCAAATTCTCCAAAGGCTTCCACACTAATTTTGCGCTCGTCTCCATTTATATTGACATAGATTCCTCTAATGAAATAATAAGAGTACTCCCACGCCAAGACACTTTGTCCCACAGATGGATCCACATGTAGATAATTGGATATAAAACTAGCGATCTCCTGGCCTGAAAACACTCTTATGCCGTAAACTCATTTTTCACACAAGTCTGCTAAGTAATTAAACCAGCCACAGATTCTCACCTGTGATCCCTGCACTTTGTGTGAGGAACTCAACTTTAATCTGCATCATTACTTCCGTCATTTAAGGAAACCAGAGCCAAATGCTCACCTGTTTTATCTAGCCAAGCATTATGTATGTAAATGTATGTTTACCCTTATCATTGTTAGGTTTTAATTGCATATCAGTTATGCTTAATCGGTTTTACTCCATTGCTTCTCTTATGGATAGTAAAATATATATATATATATATATATATATATATATATATATATATATATATATATATATATATATATATATATATATATATATATATATATATTTAAAATTTTTTGGTGGTGGGGGTGGGTTTGGGGTGGGTACAGTTGTTTTCTCTCCAGTGCTTTTCAGACGAGTGCAACTCATCAGTGTGTGGCTTTGAGTGTTTGCACTTTGACCATGACTCCCCTTAATTATTACAGTTTATAAAGGTTAAACAGGTAAAACAACAACAACAACAAATAAATAAATAAATAAATAAATAAATAAATAAATAAATAAATAAATAAATAAAATGCACCTCGCAATTCCAGAGAGAGTTCTTTAGAGAGTTTTTATTCTCCTTAGGCCTGAAGATTGGGCCCAACACAATATTGCAATGCTATTTCACAATATTACTGTTTTACTGTATTTTTTTTTATCAAATAAATGCAGATTTGGTGAACATTAGATCTTTTTTTTTTATCTTAAAAATCATACTGACCCCAAACTTTACGAAAAGTAGTATAGATGGTAAGCTCACCAAAAGACAATATAAATTGGTAAACTGAAGTTAATTGCAAAATTCCAAAGAACAGTAGATACCTACATTTTATCTTCTAAAAATTTTGAAAATGGATTTTTTTTTTTTTTTTTTTTTTTTTTTTTTAACAGCAAATATATGTTATTGATATATAAATGTGGGTTGTCATACAGAGTTTAAATGTCTTCTGATGTATGATGTCATTGTTTGATATACAGATTGCAGAAGTACAAAACTTTGCACCGGGAAGGAAGTTATCTAAAAGTTACAGAATGTTTCTAATAGCACAATGCACTCTTTAATTTCAAAAGATCAAGAAAAACGTGATTCCTTACGCTATGACTTCTTTAATTCCAGCTGTTCACAGAACAGGGTCCTGAGTCTGTTTCCAGAGTACCATCAGTCGGGGTCAACATGAGCCTCAGGCTCTGAGCCCAGCAGTTCTGTTTCTTCCCTCCTCCTTCACAGCAGCTGGGCTTTTAACGGCTCTGTCTGCTCAACTAATGATTTCTCCAAGGGACTTTGTGGTTCTTGTGCTCCTTCCCCCTTGGGGGAGGTTTAATAACTCCACTCACCGTCCCACTGTGCATGACTGTAAGAGCCAGGCCTCAGTGGCAAGCCAGAACGGACTGACCACAGTGTGGAAAGAAACGCCAATGGGATCCTGCAATGGAAACGGGATGGTGGGATTGATTGAAGCTCCACACTCTGGTCATGCAGGTCTTGTAGCGATGAGGGTAAAGGAATCCAGCTGGGAAGCAAAGAGACAGCACTCCTCTGTGAAAAAGAAGCTCAGTAGGTGCCAATATTAGGCACATTGTGGCATATCTAATAGACATTAAGCACTTGCAAGAAGTGATGTTATTAACGGAGACGCTGATGGTCACATTTTAGAGTACTCAGAAGTCTGTTAGCTGTGGATGACCACCTGTCATTCATGATTTGGCAATTAATAAGAAATGGTTCAGTCATAAGCATGCCTCCAGTCGTAGGACAGAGGACTAGTGGGGACCGATGAGCACTTAATGATTGCTATTCTGGCCTCTGCTGAGATGGCGAGTGCTTCCATTTAGCCTTTATATGAAGTGTACAGCACGCAGCAGAAAAGCAGTGAATGTAATTGGACCAGATCAGAACTTCCAACACTAAATGTCTGCAAAAGCAACTGTGCCAGATCAATGCATATCAGGAAGCAGTTTTTTCGTCAGCAATATCTCTCTGTTGCTTTGTTTACCCCTCAATCAAGCAGAGAGGGATGCAACAAATAATTTCCTGGAAAGTGCCAACGTCGATGATTTAGGTGCTTACAATCAGACAGTAAGACAGGCCTCCCTGATAATATCGAGTTCTTTACTGGGAAGTCAGCGCCAGTAATGAAGAATGACTGTCAGCTAATCTCATTGGAGGGTCAGGCATCTTCTCAAGAGAATCAGGAACGGTTCTACAGGCATCTTAGTTTCCACTCTGGTCCAGAAGCATCAATAGAGAGCAAAACCTGGAAATGGGTTAGCAATTTTATATTATATCTTCCTGAATGGGTTTTTTGGCTAAATGCCTTAAATAAGCTGTGTGGTAAACATAGGCTCAAAACTTTTGCATGTTTTATTCGATGACAGAAAATGCATCGGTAATACCCCCTCGTAATTTGAGTGCCATTAAATGTTAGATTTCCAGTCATATATATATATATATATATATATATATATATATATATATATATATATATATTTTTTTTTTTTTTTTTCAGGAAAATTCCAG
Source organism: Carassius auratus (assembly GCF_003368295.1). Classification (NCBI taxonomy): domain Eukaryota; kingdom Metazoa; phylum Chordata; class Actinopteri; order Cypriniformes; family Cyprinidae; genus Carassius; species Carassius auratus. Next base: position 2,716,159 of record NC_039248.1, on the reverse strand, counting down.
CACACATTTACCTATACAAACTTGATCATATTCCAAATAATGAAATCATTAAAATGCATCCAAATATATACATAAATGATTACTTGAACTCCCAATGATTTGTCACTTGACAGATGCAATGAACAAATTATTCATAAATGACCCACTACTTGTGATTTTTTTAATGCTTTTACTTGACTTGAAAAAGAGGGTTGTTAGCAAGGGGCTAAATGAGGCTACAGCATTTGTTTGGGTCATTAACCGTCAACATGCTAAAAAGGTATACTGAAAAAAAAAAAAAAAAAAAAAAGTGTACTGTCCAGTCCACTTTTACAGCCTCATTGTGTTTATAATCACGCTCATGCAAACTAACTAAAATTATTCTAATATAAAATTTCAGGGAAAATACTGAAATAAAGAGTTGTTAAAGTCATTAAACAATTTCTACATGCTCCCCGAGTCATGCAAGTAATAGGAAGATCAGATCACTTTACTGATTTTGTCGTCGATCTTGTTCATCAAAATTAATTAATCTTTATTCAAGTCCATTTCATTCAAATGACTATAGTGTTAAATGCTATATATTTTCATAAGCCAAATTCTCTGGAAATCTCCAAATACACAATTTTGATCATATTCTGAATTAGGAAATCATTATAATGCAGGGCAAAGATAATAATAGAGGAATATACTGTATATGATTACTTTCTCTCTGAGTCTTTCATTCATTTGACACATGACAGATGCAATGAATGAAGTGGTAATGAATGAATCGTTGCTAGTATTGTGTTGGGACTTTTGTTGTACTTCCTGTTTCCTGTGCCAAGTTTTGTACAGTCCAGTAATTTAGTTTTCTTATTACCCCTTGTTTCCCTCTGATTTGACTTAATTCGTGTTATGTTTATACTTCATTGCAACACACCTGCATGGAGCCATGCAGGGGGGCATGAGAGAGAAGAATTGCAGCACTTTTGGAGAAGTGTGGTCAGGGTGTGAAATGGCTCGGAGCTGAACCTCCCTCTGATTCACCCTGCGAGGTACGACTGGCAGAGCAAGACAGAGCATCCTTCTCCGATTGCTTCACTGACCTGCAGCCGTATCCGGAAACACACTGGCCATTCACTCTGTCATCTGCTTCTTTCACTCATTACAGGCAAAACCACTGCTTTATTGTAATAACTGAGACAAATGAAACTATCCCAGAACACACCCCGCTATACACCGAAACTACCTCAATTTATATGTTTCTGAGGCACTCCGGGTCTCGTAGAGAAAGGAAATTAATGTGTCCTGTGAGCTGGGAGGAAGTGCCTCGGAATGCTGAGTTATGATGCAAACACATCATTATGTTGAGTGCGCTGCAAAATAATCACAGTGCATCTGAATCCCATCTCACATTCCCACTGCCACTTCCGGCTTCCAAACATATCTCTCTCATAAACTACAAGCCAATAGATAAACCAGGAACAAAGACATTACAGTTCCACGAGCAAGAGCTGGACTGCATGCCTACTTGAGGTTAAAACATTCACTGGCTTCTCAACATTCAGTGCTTAGGGCACTGTGACGGCATATCTCATATATCTAAAAGATGTGAAAATACATTCAACAGCATCATTTTAGAAAACTATGGAAAATCACACTATGGTGGGCTTTATGTTTTTTTTTTTTAGGTTTATATATTTATACTAAAATACAATGCTTTTATAAGTATATGTTTATTGGTTGAAGAAGGTGAAAATCACATTCAAGACATGATTCAAGTAAAATTTATGGAGGTCTGTTTCCATATCTGAATTTAGTAATGAAGTTTCAACTACAAAGTCACAATGTAAAATATAAATACAAATAGAAGCTGTCAATAACTATCAAAGAGGAAAGAATCTGCATAAATGTGTTTGTAGTAATTTGTCCACTATTAAAAATAACTAAAACTGGGACAAAAGAAAGTATTTTAACCTCAAAAAAAGTTATACACTTTCTGATGCTTGAAAAAGTAAAGCTGTGTAAAACGGCAGTGACATCAACATCACGTTTGAGTTAATGCCGCGTGTATCAATCCTCAAACTTCTTATTAAAGTAGGTTAGTACTCTTTTTATAACCAGAATATCTGCAGGCTAAAATGTAAAAGAAGTGCGGAAAGTCTACTTTCGTTTCCTGTTCAATGTGACTTCCTTGAAGAAACTTCTTTAAATGGACCAAAAAGATGTTTAACAGATGGTCTGACTAATCTAGATTGCATGTGAAAGCCAACTGTAGATATGTCCTATCCATAAATGACTTTCAGTGACCCAAAAAAACATTTGCGCATGAGGCTGTAGCCTTTCCACCGATCAGAACGCTTGTAGAAAAGGAGCATTTATCCTGCCATTCAAATCAAGTTCTTAAATGTGCTTTATTGTGAGCTATAAAGATTTCCTTCACCTAGGGGTATTGTAAAATTATTGCAAATTAATATCCAGAATGACTTTTTCCTCATGTGACGGTCTCAATGGGCTGAAAACCAAATGAATTTCAAATTCAATCATTAGATTTATTTATTCGATTCCGCCCAAGAAATCTCAAAGGACAGTGATGCCCCGTGGCACTGAGCCACCTACGACTTCAGCCGGGTTCAGTTTAAATACACAATTGCTTAATATTGATTTTTTTTTTTTTTTCAAAGAAAAAATAAATAACAAACTCATGCTCAACTGATAAGTTAGTATTATTATTATTATTATTATTATTATTATTATTATTATTATTATTATTATTATTATTATTATTTAAATGCATTTAGATAAGAGTCTGGTACTGTAAATATTCCTCTTATGCAATTACTGTAACTTTGTACATAATAAATCATATCAACAGAATTGCAAATAAGAGAACACTTTATTAATGAAGTGACTAACAAAACAATTAAATTTTAAAACCCATTTTTACCCCACTGTTTAAATGCAAATAGTTATTTTTAGATGACTGCAACCCACACTATTTCATTGTTTGAATAAAATCTCTAAATGGTGAAATCATGATAATTTCATGATGCCTGATGTAATAGCTGTGGCAATGTGCGTTTCACACTCCAGTCAGCCATTTTGAGATGCAATGGTGCCATGTGACACATACTCGAGAAGTAATTCCTGCCTCTGTTTGACACTGCCTGTCAAGCTTTTCAGCAGAAAGGCTATTTATACTGTTTCTGGCCCCCTCATGACAGCCAAACCGGAGCCAGGGTTGCCATGCTGCTGGTGGCACTGGACTTTGGGGGCACTCTTGTAGTCCTCCTACAGCTGAGTCAAACGCATGAGTAATCCAGCCTGTGGATCAGAGGAAAACCAGGCATTATCTTCATGTTGCAGTGTTTACCTCTGTGGATCATCACACTGCTTTTTCAGATCTGTTTGTATACTTCTTCTCCATATTTCACCTCTCAGAAACATGGCTGTTCCTGTTATGCATTACGGTGATGTGCGTAAGCATTTCTATCAAAAGGTACATCAGAATTTCAGAAATATGTTCAATCGCTTACAAAGGTGGGATCACTTTTACATTTTAAGCATCTTTGAAATGTTCATTAACAAACTTGATGGGATAACAAACAATTATTATAATTTTGTTTTATAGCAAGATCAAGTCCATCCAAATACAGATGTCCGTGCTGTGGTTTTCCTTTCAAATTAATGTTTATTAAAAAGTACACAGGATAGAATGTGAAATTAAGGACACAGGACACAGACATTTTTCTGTTAATTATGGTGTGGGGACTTTCCATAGACTCACTTTACTGCCCAAACAATATATTCTTTCCTCTAACTCAACCCTAAACCTACCACTTACAGAAAACCTGTTTGCATTGTTACACTTTCAGATAAATATTGTTTACTATTTATTAATTTATTTTCCCTTCCTGGGGACCGCAGGTCAGTCCCCACAATGTCAAAAAAATTTATTTTTTTTGGTTTTACTATAACAAATACACACACAAAGAAAAACAAATACTGTGAAAACTAATATGTGACTACATTGTTTGTTTTTTTCATTATTTATATGCTACAAATAAATCAGATGATCTTTTTATTTTTTTCTACAAAATATCTCAAATATTATGATTTTACCATATTTTTGAACAGTTGCCATGCAAAAATCATGATATATGGATATAGTAATCATTCAACATTAGTGAATTGCTTTTCCCTCTATGATGTGTAAATTATGAGAAAAAAAAAATAATTTGTTTTTGACAAATTTGTGGGAAATTACTTTGTAACAGCTCTTCTGGGATTGTTTCTTTATTTATTTACCCCTAGAACTTTTGTTTTAATATTTGTCTCAGACTTATATCTTTGCATTGCGTAAAAAAAAATAAAAAAATTCTGAGCTGTAAAAAAAAAAATGTATAAAAAAAAAAAAAAAAAAAAAAAAAAAAAAATATATATATATATATATATATATATATATATATATATATATATATATATATATATATATATATATATATATATATATATATATATATATATATAAAACTTTTCTCTACATTTGTTTCCTGAAATAACAACATGTTAAGGAATCATATTACATATGGTCTCAGTGGTGTGATGTCTCATAGCAGTGCAGAGCTCTTTTTTCCTCCTTCTTCCTGTCTTCCAGCTGGTGTGTAATGGTTTCAGTCTTCTATCTCTGTGTGCTTTATCACTGTGGAGACCCAGCCTAGGCTGGACACCTTCATTCTGTAGCAGTGCTTGGCAATTATCCTTCAGCCACAGTAGCAAATGCCATGCGGAAGGGCGAGACAGCCGACTTACTGTGACATATGAGGTGCAGCGCTATCTCCTCGCTCTGCCTTAAGTTGAAAGGGGGTCTTATTATCAACTACAGCACATTATGCTGCATTAGCAACCGCATATCACCAGGACACGCTTTAGAAGACGATTCTTCTTGAAGGAAACTGCATGTATTTGTACACTGGGTCTATTTTGAACCCTGCTTGATGTACGCCTATATTGCTCGAGAGAATAATTTAATTGACTTTATGGAAGATCTTTTTTGGGCATTAACAGGATTCCTCTGGTCTTCGTTATTTTACTGCTGAGAAAAAAAAAAAAAATGTTGTAAGGATTTCATCTTGCTTTGTTTGAAGGGACTATATTGTGTTTTTACTTGTGTGGTGATGTATTTTATTTTCTTTTGTTATAGTTGAATCCTCGTTTTCTGACCCTGTGAACATGCTAATTTTAGTGTGTAAAACAATACTTTTGCTTTAAATGCATAAAGCACAACACTATTCCTGCAGGTGGTTTGTGAATAAGTTCCTGATATACCATGAACTATAAAGACACTACTGTGTTTAATATATTTGTTTTAGCTACTGTCCCTTTAAGACCTTATACCGCCCACCTCATCATCTGCAAACAAGGGCAAAGAATACTTACTCTTGTGTCACATATGTTGTGTTCCACATCAAACTTTCATAGAGAAATAATTAAGATAAATGATGCATGTAATAAGTATTAAATAGTGGTGAAATATGCAACCTCTAAAGCGAGAGAGTGACCATGGTGTCTGCATCCTTTCTCCCCAGTGGACAGGGACCATCTGGCCATGGCCATTATCACTGACCCTGATGTCAGGCTCCTTAGCAGGGGGAAGAGGGCTCAAACATCCCTGGGTCTGGCCCCAAGCACCTGACTGCATCCCTACAACTTTGCAGAAGTGAGAGGGGACAAATTACAAAGTCACTCATATGATAACAGTATGGCTAACCAGGCGGCTCTGCTTTATTAAAATAGATCAGTCTTTGCATGCTGCTGGAGAAATTGTGTTATTTACTGAACATTTTGAAAGTCAATAAGTGTTAGGAATTAAGAACCGTTTCATTTTGTACAAAAATGCTATGATGTTTGGTTCAGTTATAAGTACTGGAATGGTTGCATTAAATATGGACAGTCTGCATGAAATATGCAATATAAGAATTGCTTTGCATGTCAACCTACATTCATATACAAATTTGAGCATGTTTTGTAGCCATGTCTAATATATGCCTTAAAATAATTTCAGCATACGTGTTTGCAAGAGACACCAAAGCCAGTTTCTAGATGCATTAACTGAAAAGATAACTTTTTTATTTTTTATTATCATTATTATTATTATTATTATTAAGAATTGCAATCAATGTTCTGAAGAAATGTGGAATTATCTCATAATTTGACAACAGACTTAAGTGTTGGAAAATGTAGGCAACAAACCACATCTTTTCTGTACTGGTCTGCTGTGCAATGTATGCACTGTATTGTCTTGCTCCTGTACAAAAACATTGAAGAGTATTGAAAATGTGAGCGCTTTGAGGAAATATTCATAGTTTCAACTCAGGTTGATATCTTTTTTCAGTCATATTATGGCTTTCTAATTCTGTAAAGCCAGGCATGTAAGGACCATCTTTATCTACATTCAGTAATTGAACGGATAGTCATCCAACAAAGAATTCAAAAATTATACTGTAAACTGTATATATTCATACTGTCAAAAGGCATTGTGTTAATGATATTTGAAGTGCTGAGCATGATTGCAGTGTTAGGAAACTGAATCAGATTAGCCTGTTCTTCAGCATGCACTGACACAGTAGGCCTATTTTCTGTCTAAAAGACTTACAGCAGCACAATAAATGTTCTTCTGCCAGACTTACTGAACCACTGAATTAAAAAAAACCTACACCACTTCAACTGCAGAGCCGTTCAAAGTTCAAAGACATTACAGCCCATCAAATCTCTGTAAACTCCAGCATGCACAATGATTGACAGGTTGCGATTCGATTATAGCTGAAAATGATTGTGACTCGCCCTTCAGATATTTACATTTAGGCACATACAATGGAAGTACACGGCATCAGGAAACAATCATTAAAACTATAGCCACAAGACTTTTGCATTTCCATAATGACCAAGGCAATCTACCAGGAGCGGCGCAAATTAATGTAGGGTTGCAACAGAGATGCAATTCGGTTAAATAACGACACAAATACCTGCAGACTGACTAATGCAAACCTGAGAAAACAACCTTTCATGATTCATTTAAATACTCTCCTCATTAATGTTGGTCTTAAGGTAAACTCCTACAAATGCATATGCAAAAAGGTCCATGCCTTTTCATTGTATTCTTTTTGGGTTTTTTTTTTTTCACGGCTTGTCTTTCCTTACAATAGATTTTTTTTAAATGCCAAAAAAGAGTTTGCGCTGACGCAAACTGCTAGTAAATGTGGTCCTATGTATTGGCAGGTGACATAATTACTTACTAACCTTGTCTGAAGTTTGCAATGTTTTAAATTACCATTAACTTTAGCACAGGATAAGCTGTCAGAAATCGTATGTTTATATGGAGCAATCTTCACTGTGGAATTTATGTTGGAAATAGTGTTTTTGCCTTCCTGAACAAAATTACGAACTTCCTGCATTTGACTGCTCTGGCCTGATTTGAGGCATTGCGAGTGCAATGTTGTGATGGTGATGTTTTCATGAGTGATTAGCATTATGAGATTAGCACATACCATTTCTAAGTGAATCAACCACACTGACCATTTCAAAACCCCAAAGCCTCCGAGCCTCTCTCGGTATGTTGCGACAGACAAAGCCACGGAGAAAAACCTGAGAATGAAACATTTTCAAAACCTCCAGGTTAGTGTGTAAATGTTATTGTGTTCAGAGGTGGAATGAATTACTCTGAAAGCTCAATGCGAGCTTTTCTAATGGGAGCACCTAACAACCAAATAAACCTGTAGTCTCAAAGAGTAATTGCAATGTTTAGTTTCTCTAGACGGGCTACAGTTGAAATATCTGATCACAATCCCTCTTTTGTTCTATTTGAAAGAGACAGATGTGAATTTGTCTAGGTTTTTCTGGCGTTTTTATTGATGAAAGAATAGGAGGAATGCTTTGACATTTGGTCCATTGCCCTGGCTTATGTGTAAGGTACTAATTAGCAGAGAAAACACTGTCAAACTGCCATATGGTAGCAGAGAAGTAGCAGCTTGCCAAGTACAGCTACAGTCCCGAACATTTGCGACCGCAAACGTTTGTCAAGACAGCTTGTGTCAGGTATTATATGCAAATATAGGCTAAATTAATCAGTGTGCTAATGCTTTTCAGTTTATTTATTTATTTATTTTTTCCTTGGTTACTCTTTTGCATGTCCCCAAGGTCAACGTTGAACACGTTTAGTGCTTTTTTCTGCTTGGTTAGCTGGTATTATCTGAATCATCTGAGTATTATGAAGCTCACCACCACTTTCCATGTTAATACATTGATCCTCAAGTGGAGAAAGCATTAAATGTGAATTAAAAGACAAAAAAACAAACACGAGCATGAATGTGACACTTAAGATGAAATGCTGAAGTTATAACTAAGGAGTATACCATACAATTAAGAGGTTAAGTAGCAACACAAACTTGCAGAACGGGTGAGATAACAGGGAACAAAGTGTTTCATTGCACTAATGGGACTTAAGGGGAGATGAGAGATCTTGATGTACCATGATGCTCATTAAAACTAGAGCAAACAAAGCTGCTCTGTTAAGATGTCCTCATAATAATCTCCAGAGATTGAGGTTCTCTGAGAGAGTTCTCACTCAGTGTTCAGGGCTGTTTGTCCCATTAGTGGGATTTCCCGTCACATGGGAATCAATTGGCCGTGCTTTTCTGTCAAAGGCTGTGAGATGGACGATGGAGGAGCAGGCCAAAAGGCAAACAGAAATGTGTTTTTTGAGAGGAGAGATAAAGATCAAATCAACCTTTAAGAAGATGAAGGGGGAACGGCGGAGGAGAGCCCATAGTGAAACAATTTTCCATCAAAGTTTCATGGTTTTCTTGGAGAGCAGAACCATGCTGTGCGTGCTTGTGGCATGTGTTCAGAAGCTGGGCTGAAAGCAGCACAGCAGAATCTCTTAATGAAAGCAAAGGTCTTTGACTGATTTTTAAAAGTACATTCCAAAAGTCACTCTATAGTGCCATTATTAACTTAATTTCATTTTTGTTTTAAATGTAATTGTCACTTATTCATTCTCAGAAAAAAATAAAAAGAATACGTTGAAATTGAAATTCATTAAAATTGACGAGTTAATGGAAAAACTTGTTGACTTGATATTGATTAAATCATTTTTTTTTTAACAGTGTAATGATTAAATCGTCAACTTTTAATTCATTTTTATTCATCACATTTGCAACTTGGAGACATGGGTAAAATTATATAATTCTTTAATATGAGCTGAATACCTGATACCACAAACAGAACAGAATCAAATGTTAGATTTTTTTTTTTTTTTTTTTTTTATGCAGTGACACTGGAGATATTTAATTAAACTCACTGACAAAACACAATAAAATCCCACTATTACTATTATTCCCATGAATTCAATATCCTATGAACCTAAAAGATTCATATAAATTTGTATGTGAGATTATCAAGTTTCAATAACTTATAATTCTGTCACCATAAACATTTGTACAGTAGAAAAAGGTGCTACTATGTGCCTAAGGTTATGATTTGGGGTTAGGGGCTCAAAATATCTCTGAATATTGCAGCTAAAGCCACTTTCATGTATCGTGTCATTCAAACACATGATAATACAGGAAAATTGCCCAGGCTTGACACTTGATCCTCCAGACTGAGGTGAGAATGTCACCAGTGACGTTTGGTGGTGCTGGATAAACGTCGTTAGAGTGGCGTTTCTCATATGCCACTTTTATTACAGGAATATTGTTTTGCTCAAATGCATTGTTCATGTCAAAAGCTTAGAATGAAGGAACCAATCTTAAGGTCTGTAACAATTTTACATTGCAAAGAAGAATGCAGAAGGAGAGGGGCTCTCAAATGCTAACCACATTTGAAAAGATGTCCCTGAGAGCACAATAAAAAAATCTTATCAGTATGTGCATCAAGAAATCAAGACATCAGCACGAGCTGGCAGTGACCTTCCACAGTTATCTGCAAAGGCATACGCCATGAGATTGCAACTCAAATATTGCTGTCTGTGGGCCTGCTGTAGTCAGCCTGGCAGGTATGCCCTATCTGTGCCACCACCACTGGGCAGGATGCAATGAAAACCTCCTGCTCAAATCAGCAGTCGAGCTGGGCACAGGACAACAGCGAGGTCCCCTGCCAGCGAGAACCAAATCTGACAACTGGGAGAAAAAAAATAATAATAATAAGGGCAGTGAATGAATCATGAGTCATGCCAGATCACAGTTGAAATATTTATCTGTGACTCAATATAATATAATGGAAATATCATTTGTGCATTTTTATAAAATAATACAATCTGATATATGTTTAACCATCTCACATAAATACGTCACATGGCCTAATATTTTGCATGCAAGTGTCATATATATACTGTATATATATATATATATATATATATATATATATATATATATATATATATATATGAAAAATATAAAAAAAACTATAATACTTTTTTTTTTTTTTTTTTTTTTTTTTACTTTTATGCTGTATATTGCACATTATGCTCCGTTAGCTAGTATTTAACCTTTTGTGTCTGCCAAGCCTTTAAGAGGACACACATATGCTCATACACAGCTATTTCTAATCCTGCACACTTAGAGAACACATTTGCAGACTTTAAATTAATGTTACTGCTGAACAGATTTAAAACTTTCTAAAGGTCTTTTTTTTTTTTTTTTCAAAGTTAACGCTGACTTTTTGCACCATATCAGTGAGTAAAAATAGCTTTGCTCTTTAATTCATTTCCGATGGCGCTCTGAATGTGCATTAACAGAACACATATAAAAAGAACAGCCATTTTTGGATAAAAAAAAAAAAAAAAACGTCCTCATTTCCACTCTATTTATAATAGAAGATATAACAGGTGAAAAATTTAATAGTGTCGGAGGTCTGGTTTTATCAGGAGATTATAAAACAAGGTAGCTAATAAGCCCAATTTCCCTCAAACGTAAAACATCATAAATTAAGACAAAATGAGCTTTGTGGTCAAATTATTAAATATGTCATGCAAATATTGTAAGAGCTCTTCCATGGTTATCATTTAATACCAGGCTCAAAATCATCTCTTTCCCAAGGAGACTCGGCCGTATAACTTTACACTGTAATTTAGAGTGACTTACAATTGATTTAACCTGAGGTCAGTCCTTCCGACATTAGAGACAAAGAGACTCTGTGGTGAAATTGTTCATTTAATGATTAACACATTAAAGGAACGGTTGACCAAAAATGAAAATCGTATCTTTATTTGCTTGCCCTCATTCTACTGACACTATATTACTTTCTTTATTTAGAGAAATACAAATTGGATAGAAAGTCTGAGCTGCTCTATAGAGTAAAAGCGGATGGTTATTGACACCACCAAACACCATTTATTAATGCGTGTTAATCATGAACTACTTTTATGGGGATTTTATGTTCTTTTGGAACCTTTTAATTCACCAGCACTGTCCTGTCATGGAAAGCAGTTTTAGGTTGAAATGTCACGATGGTGAGTAAATAGGCGCAACACTGATGCTTTTGCCCTGCTCATTCATTTAAATCGATTTAAATAGAGAACACAATGTCGGTGCGGTGGACTACACGTGGATTCTGTTTTGGTCAGCGAGTCTTGGAAGGAGTTTGGCTGTTTTTGGATCAGGGCCCAGGTGCTTCCTGAAAGATGAAGAGATGCCTTAATAATTTATTCTGATGTGTGTTTGTGTCTGTGTGTGTGTGTGTGTGTTTGCACCTGCTTCATGCCATGAGCTATGGGACATTCTTCCTTGGTTTCTGCCCACCTGCATGTGTGTGTGTGTGTGTGTGTGTGTGAGCAGGAATATCACATGGTACAAGTGGGCTTGTTTGGCACCAGCAGCAAGTGAAAAGAATTGATTTAGTGTTAGCTGTCCTGCAAGCAAACTCAATATAGATTAAGTCTCCTCTCTTTCATCTCCTTAATGCCTGACAATCTGAGTTATCGAATCCACGTAAAATATGTTCTCCTGCATTTCATCTTACAATTATACAGGATGGACAGAAATTATTTACCAGATTTCCACAGGAGATTTTATGAAATTCATTATACAAGAGAACAATTATTCAAAGTCTATCTGTCTATCTATCTATCTATCTATCTATCTATCTATCTATCTATCTATCTATCTATCTATCTATATATATATATATATATATATATATATATATATATATAATTTATTTTGTTGTTGTTGTTGTTTTGACTGGTATAGGACCATTGATCTAAACATCAACTCTAAACCTCTTGATTCTGTTTCGACATTATGTCAGCTACTTCTACGGGTGGTTTGAGGTAGCATGTCATGTGCTTGTTTCAGCATGCTCATCTGCTCTTTGTGCAGGTTGAAGAGCCCTAGGTGTCTGGCCGTTAATGAGGAAAAACGCTCTGCTTTAGCAGCTGCCAGTAATCAGATGGTAATTGGATTGAGGAGTGGCAAACTGGAGCTCAGAGCTCAGTGTTTTTGTGTGAAGATGAGGATTATACTGTGTGTGTGGACGGGGGGAGTCAGGCAGGGTAGGTTAGCAGGGTGGCTTGTGTCCCCACTGGGGCCGCGTGTTGGCTCAGTGCGGACTAGAATGGCTTCATAAATATGCTTGCCTGCAGCTGCACAGGGCACCGGGCTCCTCACCCTGCCAGTATTTCCTTCACACTTCCTTTTATCCATCCTGTTATTCATCAAGGTGTTGTGAGACAGAAGAACAAGCTAACCTTGCTCCAGTGCCTACACGCAGCACATAACTTTTCATAATACTTGCATTGCTGAGCTGAGCACTGCCTATTGGTTAGCATTTTGATGTAATCATTTAGCTCTTTTGTATTTGATTTGAATTTGTATTTGTAATAATTAATGTATTATATTAAACATTATTTGTATAGCATTTAGTTAATTACAACAATGTATCTCTCTCTCTCTATCTCGTCTCAGGATTCAGGATTGTGCATGAAAAATTAAACAATAATAAACAAACAAACAAACAATAAATAATAATAATAATAATAATAATAATAATAATAATAATAATAATAATAATAAAAATTTCATTACATATCATGATAAACCAAACATTTTATTTTATTTTATTTTGATGAATCCTCTTACATGTCTTTTTTTAAATACTTTTTAAAAGTGTTTACTAATGTAATTAAATAATGCAATTTGTTGAAGTTCATGTGTGCTGAAAAATCACATATGATACATATTTACTAAATAACATAATATAACTGTTTTTAACTACTGTCTTCACAGAGTTACGATAAAATGACTATATGCGTTTGCCTGCGGCTTCGTCTTTTAACTTTATAAATCATGAATAATTAAAGCTTCATAACTAAAATCCAAGCTGAAAATAGCCGGTTGGCAGTACATTTGCATGTAGGATCACATTACAAAGACTAATCTGCAGAAAAACTAATCACGGTTATGTAATTTGTCAATTAAATATAATCTACTATCTATTTCATGACTGTCCACTTCAGATTTAAATATAGTTCTCAATGATATATTCAATAAAATGGTACTTGCAGTTAAACTCCAGATATAATGCCTGCATAAAAAATTAAACAGGCAAAAAAGCATAATTTGAAGCTTCATCAGAGGGCCAAAATGTAGCTGTATAATTGAGTTTGCTTCATGGCAAGAGAGATACGGAAATAATGAAGAGGAAAAGAGCAATGATAATGACCCTTTTACACTTTGACTCAAGTAAAAGATGTTAGGATTCATATGTGCTGCTTTAAATAAAGAAAACACACTTAAGATCTTAGATTCACATCTTTTCTTGTGAGTGACACTCCTAAGAGAAAACTAAGGGTAATATCTGTTTAGAAGGTGCCACTTGCATGCTTAAGATTTTATTAATTCAACACTTTAACAAAGCATCTTCAAAGCACTCGCAAAACTCCCCAATTACTCTAAGCCAAGTTGAGTGATGGGTTCTGCTAAAGGTGCACAGAATGTAAAATATGCTTCAAAGAGAAGAAAAAAGATTCCAAACGAATATGAGCAAAAATAAGAAATCGCAATAATGTAAAACTATCAGAAGTGAGATTTTGATATGATTTGAAATCACACTTAGTGTGAATGTGAATAGATTTAAATGCATCACAATTTGCATATTTCAATGCAAATGCAAATAACAGGGAAATAATTGTTGCGTTGCATAAAGACTTTAGTGGCCAAAAACATAAGCTCCGTATATGCTTATGTAAATGAACATTTAAAAGTGTAGAAGATTTTTCTTTTTCTTCTTTTTTTTCTTCTAATGAAAATGACAAAACTGTTATTCATTTTTGGCTCCAAGAAATCGCAACAGCTCAAGAATTTGCTTATAAGACGACAACTTAGATACACTAATTGTATTCTTCTAGTGTTCGCAGTTACAGGCGGAAATTAAATGGCTTATCTAAGGGGTCTTGAGAAATCCTTCAATGGTGAATGTGTGTGATATAACAATTCTGATGCTCTCGGGTAATTCAACCTATTATTAAGATAGGGGTTATGGAATGACACAGAAAAAGGCACAAAAATGTGAGGGCACAACTGTAAGAATATAGTTTTTCTCTCCATGCAAAGTATGTCAGATAGCAGTATACTTCTAAAGCGCTTCAGTTATTATCTGGTTAAAATTTTATTTAATGTATTTATTAATTAATTTTTTTTTTATTTTTTTACCTATACTAAATCTTCTTTATAATTATGAAACATCAAAATGACATTTTCATTCAGCTGAATTGCTCCAAAGGTCAATTACGAATCCAAAACGTATAGGAACTTTTATTATAAAAGCATTTTTTTTTTTTCAAGTATATATAGAATTTTGTAAATATATTTTGAAACTTATTTAATCAAAAATATTTCTTGGCCATTTTTGTATATTTTGATAAAAAAAAAAAAAAAAAAAAAAAAAATCCTATTCCAATGACAGATTCACCCTTGAAGCTGTTTGTGTAGACACACTTGTGATTGCACTGTGAAACTGTTTTGTTAACTAAAATAACTTCATTTTAAAAAGTACATTTTAAAATATGCTTCAAAATATCAAAACTGAAAATAGCTAGAATGCAATAACCTGACTGCATTAAATCACCAACCAATTTAATTTTCCCTTCTAAAGTTAACTGAAAAAAGTTTATGCTAAATTGACTTGACTACAGTGGATAAGTTTTACATAGCTTCATGTTGTACCTAAGTGGACCATTTACCATGGTAAAACTACTGTAATGCATGTCTGCAGTGGTATATTGTTGCTTTTAATTTTTATTTAAAACAAGCCAAACATTTATTTCCATAAATATGGCACACAACTTCCAACGGATTGTTATTTACTTTAAAAAGGTTCATTTAAAAATATACTTTTGAATATGAAAACTATTTATCTGTATGACTTGAATCAGTCTGACTGCATTATATGAGACTAACAAACATTTTTAGCTTTTAAAAATGAATACAAATATTCAGTTTTACAGTGTAGCCTAATGAATAAATAGTATTAATATCACAATATTGTTGCTGAAGTATGCACTACATTAATTGAGTTGTTTGTATTGTGTCTAAGAAGACCATTTACTATGGTAAAATCACTGTAATGCATGACTCAAGTGACACGCTACTTTAAATCTTCATTTAAAACAAGCCAAACATCTTCAATTCCATGAAAGTGGCATACAACCTCCTTTGTCACAGAGAATCTCATGTCTATCCTGAGCTGCTGAAAGAACCCTTTAGTGGTCCACGATCCAATCTTCCAGAGGAGAAGAGGACAGAATGAAACTTGCTCCATGTCTCCAGAGTAGAGAGGTGTTCTTACTGGCCTATTATTAGGGGCCAATTCCTCACGTCCCCATGACACTGAGGCAGAGAGAGGAAGACAGCGACTAGTGCTGTAACAGCGGCCCAATCAATATTCATCTTCCAAAAACAGTAACAGGGAGAGCTGAGCTGGTGCCACGTTAAGGGCCGGCAGATAGAACGCAATGTGTGTGTGTGTGTGTGTGTGTGTGTGTTACCTTGAGATATCTGGAAAGAGGCCAGTGGTCCTGAAAGACCATGTCTGCATATTCTGTTTCAGTCAAAGTCCCAGTAGAAAGACAGTGATCTCAGGACCGGGAAAAACAGAGGAGCTTTTCTTGAAAATAATCTCAACCCCAGACGGCCTGGAAGCAGGGACAGAGAAAGAGATGGAGCCACGATGGAGAACAGGGGAAAAAGGATGGGGGAAAAAAAAAATCAATCAAAGCAATTAACTACTCGGGCTGAACACTAATTCCCAGAGATTAACTTTTTTTATTTCTTTCTTTTTCTGACTTTAGATTGTGCTGAAAGTTCAAAAGAAAAGCTTGACCTGCTTTTGATAAGTACTGGTAATCTAGTAACATCTTTAAATATAAAAAAAAATAAACAGATAAATGAAGGGGAGTCTTAGGAGATTACTCACGTTTTTACCCCTTTGATAATATCAAACCTCCAAGTTGGAGAAAATACCTGGCACTCAATGTTTTATGAAAAGCAATGCACTTACATAATATACTGATGTTATTGTCTTTAGGGAAATCATCTTTCCTCAAGCTCTTTCCAGGACCTGTGTGGCTGTCTGCTGACACTTGGGCTGACACAATGAGATATGACTTTGCCCAACCAACCAAAATCAAAACTGCATGTAAAGTGGCTTTTGCAGTCTAGAAGACAAAGTTATTTTCCTGTCTATACAGGACATCTTATGTAGACCCAATGGTCTGAATATTGATTGATTGATTGATTGATTGATTGATTGGGTAGAAGTAATGATTTGGTATAGGTTTTCTACAAAGCAGTATTGAAGATTTTGGTGTACGTAAGATTTGGTTTTATTTTGTTTTCGAAAGAAGGCTATATTTATTTGACATTTGACAAAAATACAGTAAAACAGCAATACGGCAAAAGTGTACTACAATTTAAAATAACATTTTCTATGTGAATATATTTTAAAATGTAATTTATTGCTGTAATGCAAAGCTGAATTTTCAGCATCTGTACTCTATTCTTCAGTGTCACATAATCCTTCAGAATCTTATTATCAATCTTATTTTCACTAACAATTGTGCTTTATTGGAAACTTTTTTTAAGGAATATTTGATAGAAATAACAAACAATCAATCAGCCACAAGAACATAGTGTCCAGTAAACCAAATTAACTGTTTCAAAACAGGTTTCCCAACAAATCGGACAAATACATAAGCCCCAAATTCACAACACTGATTTATA
Organism: Carassius auratus; assembly: GCF_003368295.1. NCBI lineage: Eukaryota > Metazoa > Chordata > Actinopteri > Cypriniformes > Cyprinidae > Carassius > Carassius auratus. The sequence goes on along the minus strand of NC_039248.1, from coordinate 2,698,925 downwards.
GTTGTATTCAGCTGGTAAATAAGAAAATATTTTAAATAACTTTCTTAACACAGCAATGGATGACCTTGCAAGTACAAATGCAAAAACAAGATTAATAGTGTTTCTATGGTTATTGCATAGCAGCGCTCTATTCTTTACAACTCATTCTCATCCGTTATGACAACTATACTGCACTGCCTTGGCATTGAGCTGAGAACCTTGGTAATGTAAATGTTACAAAACCACTCAAGACATGCTTGTAGTATTAAAAGAACAGTTCAAACAAAATGATAATTCTACTCACCTTCCAAACTGTATGACTTCCTTTATTCTGTGGAAGTGTTGTTTACAGAAGACTGGTTTGAGAAACTCAATGAAATATTTTAGATGATTTAGAAGATTTTATTTTAATTTTATAGACTGCTGAAATTATGTTGGAGATTTACAGTATTGTGTTTTGCAAAAATAAAAACAAAAATACTTCAATCTAAGTTAAAATTTCATATTCAGTGATCGGCAAATTCCGAGTTTAAACAGAAGTGTAGGGTGTTTTCTATGCTTAACAATGTTGTGTAATTTTATTGTTTGGAAAACATCATCTCAACACCTATTTTTACCTTCCAATGAAGAGACAAAGTCATTTGGGATGGAAACATAATGACAGAGATGTCATGTTTGAGGGAACTATTCCTTTAAATCACAATAATGAAATGAAAGTTGAAAGCTCACAGGCTATTTAACCCCATATTTCCTCCCAAAATAATTTAAGAGATCCAGGGTGAAGCAGTAAACTGATCTCTGTTTAGACTTCCAGTAACTGTTTTGAATAACATATTCGCAACACATTCGTTTTACTGTTTTACCTCATTCTGCAGTAATGCTACGCATGTGGTCTCTGTGGATCTCTAAATGAGCCCTGCGACTCTTATTGCACTAAAACCAATCAGGTTTTCATAACAGGAAAACACAGTGCTGTAAATTATACTAGTCAATTATGGGGCCCAAATGAATGTGATTGAAGTAGTAATTGTTGTTGCACAGAGAGGAGAGAATACGTGAAACAGACAGAAGCAGCGCATCCATTAACATGAGCCTCAGCGGACGGCCGATTGGCCATTGAGCTTCTCAGGAAATTGAAATGCTCGTTGATGAATAGTTGCACACACGCGAGAGTGCCGGGAGAAAATACGCGTCTGATTGTCTGCGTCATTTGCAGTAAGGGGCCTCGTCAACACGGGCTTAGTACGAGGAATGGTGCGTTTCCTTAATAGGATGATTTATTTCCTGACAATGTTCATTTCCTGCAGGGCTGGCAGAGAGCGGCCGTTTCAGGTGGCTGCCGTTTTAAGTTGGCTTCCTCCTTGGCACCCAAGAGAGCTTGCATCGGACAGCCTCTGCCACTATTGACATGTGTATCAACCGTCACCGTTTTATTAGACACTGACATTTCCTATTGGACCAGTAACAAATGGCATTTCCCTAGACAACTTGTTAACTTTTAAAGGTTGATAGATTCAGTAGCGTAGGGCTGAGATACGCCAGCAGATCACGGCACGGCTATTCAACGGACCCAAGAAAAACAAAACCGCAAGATTAACTGGTGACAGACAGGGGATGAAGTGTGCACGGCACAGGCGCTGCGGGGAGGAGGGGGAAGCCTTAGCTGGACCACGGTGCAATGGACAATATCGATCTGGATGCAGTGGCCTCGGGCTGAACGAGAGAAAATGAAGCCGCAGCTGACTCTTTGCTCTGGAAGAGATGCGACAGGCCCTCACACTTTCTGCTAGCTTGCTGAATAGTTTGAACAGAGTGCTGTGTTCTTTCTAGATTTTGTGTGGAAAGCTCTGCATTTTACCTGAGATGTTTTATTTGAAGAGTTTTCTGCATGTTTTCATAGCAACTAGAAGAAGCCTTCATGATACTGCAGATTAGATGAAGGCAACACAAGAATGCAAATAGTCCGACATTCTTGTGATATAAAGTAGGGCCCTAAAATACACCCGGTGCAATGTGACGCGAGCAGCGCAAGTGTGTTTGCTAGTTTCAGTCCAGCGCCGTTCGCATTTTTGTTGCGGACCAGCTTATACAAATTTTAAGTATAGGTATAAAAATTTAAGTGACTTTTAACGTGGACTGATTCCTGGTGCCAGACGGGCTGGTCTGAGTATTTCCAAAACTGCTGATCTACTGAGATTTTCATGCACAAACATTTCTAGGGTTTACAGAGAATGGTCCAAAAAATAAAATAAAAAATAAAAGAGAAAATATCCAGTGAGCGGCAGCTGTGTGGAAGAAAATGCCTTGTTGATGTCAAAGGTCAGAGGAGAATGGGCAAACCGGTTAGAGATGATAGAAAGGCAACAGTAACTCAGATAACCACTCGCTGCAACCAAGGTATGTAGAATACCATCTCTGAATGCACAAAACGTTGAACCCTGAGGCAGATGGGCTACAGCAGCAGAAGACCACACACGTTGCCGCTGCTGTCAGCTAAAAACTGGAAACGGAGGCTGCAATTCACTCTGGCATACCAAATTTGGACGACAGAAGATAAAAAAAAAAAAAAAAAAGATTTCTGCTGTGACATTCAGATGGTAGTGTCAGAATTTGGCGTAAAGAACATGAAAGCATGTATACATTGTGCCTTTTCTTAATGGTTCAGGCTGGTGGTGGTGTAATGGTGTGGGGGATGTTTTCTTGGCACACTTTGGGCCCCTTAGTACCAATTGAGCATTATTTAAATGCTACAGCCTACCTGAGTGTTGTTGCTGACCATGTCCATCCCTTTATGACTTCAGTGTACCCTTCTGATGGCTACTTCCAGCAGGATAATGCATCATGTCACAAAGCTCAAATCATCTCAGACTGGTTTCTTGAACATAACAATGAGTTCACGTTACTCAAATGGCCTCCACAGTCACCAGATCGCATACAATAGAGCAGCTTTGGGATGTGATGGAACTGGAGTTCACATCATGGATGCGCAGCCAACAAATCTGCAGCAACTGTGTGATACTATCATGTCAATATGGACCAAAATATCTGAGGAATATTTCCAACACCTTATTAAATCTATCAGTTCTGAAGGCATTAGGGGGTCCAACCCGGTACTTGCAAGGTGTACTTAATATAAAAAATAGTGTAAACAGCCTGCGTCGGCTCATAGTCTCCAAAATGGTGCTACGGTGATGTGGGGAGAGACAGAGATCACTAATTGTTGAATAAAGTCAATATTTATGATTTATTTTCTTACAAAAAGCATTCCCGCCACTTCATAATGTTACGGTTGAACCACTGATTGACTATTCAGTGCTTGACCATGCAATAAGGTCACAGCATGGAAGTCACAAAGATAAATTCAACCAACCCTGGTTTTGTGGTGATTCTACATGAAAGGAAAGCTTGTTATAGTTATATAGTTGTGCCTATCATATGAAGTCACAGCACATACTAGGGAATAAGAGTTCAAATTTGCAATACTTACCAGCCAAAATATTACATCTGGCTTCCAAAAATCTCATCTGCCACAATGGCGCTGACTCCTGACCTTGTTTGTTTGCTTTTCTATCCACTCTCAGGACTGCATTTAGTGGCATGACACTTTCAACTAAAATAACCTGCGTCCTCTCAAGCTCCTATGATAATACAATATGGAAGAGAGCCATTTCTGCGGGTTGGCAGCACTTGACCTATAACTGGGCTCTCCCTGCTGAAGCCGCACATTTGGTAATGACAGATGATGTTGCTGAGAGAGCTGCTCACTTCTTCTAGAAGCTTCATTATGAGCAGGATAGTGTCAGAGAAAAGAAACCCACTGCTACATAAAGAAGCCAGTGCTTTGTGACTGACTGACATTAATTGGTGTTCTAAAAAGATGGAATCACACATAATGTCCATAGATCAGGTTAAACCTGGTCACTTGCTTCTCAGAAGTCTTGAAAACTTTCAGTGGTTGCCAAGAGTCATTCAATAATCCTATTGTTTGTGACATTGGATTAGCCTTGAATAGAAAGTTCTAATTATTATATGGCATCTTGTAAAGTCAGACTTCATTAAAGACTTCATCATTCTGTAACATTAAAAATAAATAAAAAAATAAATAAAAATAAATGAATAAATACAAATAAAGTTGCAGGCATGTTGTCCACTTTAAAATCCATACCACGTTAAGATTTGGGTAAGACAGACAGAAGTGGGTCAAAGGAGGAAGAGAGTCGAAGCTTATTTCTCCACTGAACTCATTTCAAAAGTAGCTTAACAATTATTTTGATGGTCCCTAAAAAGAAATTCTACTGACAAGTTTGCAACCTTTTCGACTAACTCTACCCGGTAGCACTATATATTAGGGAACACATATAAGAGTTTTCCCAAAATAAACTCCTAAATTGGTGCTTATTAATAGTTAGGTTAAGGTATGTGGTAGGTTTAAGGAATCTGAAATATGGTCATGCAGAATGAGGCATTAATAATGCTTTATAAGTACTAATAAACAACCAATATGCTTATAATATGTATTCCAATAAGCAACTAATTAATAGTGAAAACAGGTTGTTAAAATGAAGTGTACCCTAACCTTGACCAAACGGACTACTAATATGCTAATGAGAGTTAGTTATTGCAAACTAACGAGAGTTACTGTAGATGTAGTTGCAAAGTTATTTACATGTAGTAGAAGGTCTCAAATGGATTATAGAAATTAAGCGTACTCATCTATTTTTATAAATGCCTATTTACATTATATTATAGTTGATGTTAACCTGTGTCCAGTTACCTTTTTTAAGGCTGTTAAAAATGTTAAATGGACATCAAACAACTTGCATTAAAATGAATACATTAGCTGTACATTGTGAGAAAACATTTGTATAACCAGTTAGAAAAGATATAGTGCGCCAAGTCAGAAATGTGCCTACTTTGGAAGACGTAGCTTAAAGGCTTTATTGTGGCTTGGAATTGGGCAATTGATTTAGTCAAAACCCAAGCTGTACAATAAGAATATGTTTGCTTTATCAAGAAAGATAATTATGTTAATATGGGGTGTTTTATGTCACTCCTGGAGGAGTTGATGCCAGTTTAATTTTCCCTGTGTCTACAAATATATATTTTTGTATTTCTTCATGAAAAAAAAAAAGAATCTCAAGAGAACTTAAGTTGCAAAAACAGAAATGGAGAGAGCAATATTGGAAAGGGAGGCAGTTGTCTGCTGTTTGATCTGACAGTTTTAATTCCAGGGTTAATTACCTCAACCATCAGTGATAGCGCAGTCACAATGGTGTTGACGTGATGTCTTCTGACAGCGGTACGTGGGAAAAGAGAGAGAGAGGCTCAAATGAGCTTTCATGAAGTGTTGTCTTTAGAGCTCTGCAGACAGATACCCAGAGGGGTGAACGCACAGATCAGTTTACAAACCGCAGTGTATCACTGAAAGCACACTGATTCTTGAGACATGAGACAAAACAGGATACAATGAAACTGACAAAATAAAAGTCAATAATGTTATATATTTAATTATACCAAGGTCTGTTAATACTAGATTCTGATAGGCTAGGCAGGTAAAGTATGCATTAAAAAGTTTAGTGCACAGCTAGCCGTGCATGATCCCTTACGTAAAGTAGCTAATGTTTACTTCAATTGAGAAAACTTGGTGGCTGCCTGCTGAGTTATCATTGTGATCATAACACAGAAAAATACAAGAATAATTAGTACAAATACGAAACTCTCCAGGTTTTGTGTTCCTTTTCTCAAACTTAGTATGTGAACATAAATGAGCGAAAGTGGGCCATTGTTTGTCCCCCCACCCCCACCAAAAAACAACAACAACAACAAAAAACGGAATCAAATAACCAATTAAGGTACACACACTTATTTTCCTTAAAAAGAATGATTGATAGTTAAGTTCTTAGCAATGCATATTTCTTATCAAAAATCACATTTTGATATATTTACAGTAGGAAAAATAAATATCTCCATGAAACATGTCTTTACTTAATACCCTAATGATTTTTGGTATAAAAGAAAAATCCATAATTATGACCCATAAAATGTATTATTGGCTATTGTTAAAAATATACCTGTGGTACTTGAGACTGGTTTTGTGATCCAGGGTCACATATATGTACTTGTATATTATATTTTTTAAATATAATACAAAGGATATAGGACTTAAAATCTATAGTAGTTTCAAATTGTTTTGCCCCATGTCTCAAGAATCAAGTTAAATGTTTCTGAACCTGATATCTCACTGGGAGGATCCTATTATTTCACAGAATAGAGCTGCCAATCATTTACTATAATGTAAGGAGAGCATATCCTACATAACTATTTGTGGATAGATTCTCATAAGCCTCCCTGTGAATGAAAGAGTTGAACTTGCAAAACCTTTTGAATGATGAAGTCTTGGATTCACTCATGAAGTGATTTTTGCAGTAATCACCACAGAGGAGCTGACACACTCTCTCGGTAATTGCTAAGTTCAAATGATTACCTAGATGTAATTTCAGCCTGAATAATGCATTAGTTATTGCCATTTTATGGCTAATGCACAGCATCATTAGAAAGCCATATGAGAGTCATTTTCCTGGAGGTGACAAGGTCGAGTGATAGCAAAGTGCCCTAATGCACATATTAACGCTTCAGAAGACACGTGAACACCTCACGTCCAGACCTCAGCCTCTCAGAACTTCAGTAGCCCTGCGGATTCAGTACATTCTATTTTATCTCTGGATAGAAGCAATAATTACTTTCCATATTGAAGTTCAGAAGTCTGGTGCTAGTATGACGCCTTGACACACTGAGTCATGCTGCTCGGTCTAAAATCTGATGTTTAGTTTTTAATGATCTATGAATCAGACTGAATCAATTGCAGGAGTCAACGGCGTGAATCATGAACTAAATCATTCAGACATCTATCTATCTATCTTAAAGTATTATTTTTATTATAATTAATCAGATACAGATGCTCTAATCACATCGATAAATAAATGCATTTCAAATGCAAAAAAAATAAAAAAAATAATCATGTTTGCTTAGTCAACAGCCCATTATGCTATATTTTATCACTTATTTCTATTTATTATTTATTTATTTTAATACTGTCACTCTATGTTGTGGGTGTTGACACTTTAAAGCACCTCAGCAGATTCTCATCCTCTATGATTCTCTCCTTCCAAGTGTTGCGTATTAATATGAGTTTGATTACTCTGTCAAGGCTTTACATTAGAATGCATGATATCATTAGCAGCCACAAACTATGTCTGCTCCCAGAGTGGCCACATAGCATTATGTAAAAAGATGTAGTGCGCTAGATAGTAGGGGAGATCTAGTTGGCACAGATTTCATTCTCTCTTGGTTTAAAACCTGTTAACATGCACCTGGATGCAGGTGCAACAGACTCAATATTTATGAATAGATTAAATGAAACGGGACAAATTTAATATTGACAAACTATATATCATTATAAAGATCTAAGCCTCAAGCATCAACGACAGATCGCTGTTTTTCAGTGGAAAGCTTATAAAGAATGTATTTGCTAGATTTGTGTAAGCAGTACACATAGAAAAATTAAGAAACAAAATGCAGTACATACCAGATTCGTTGTAATAACGATTCATAAACACATCCACAGCTTTAAATCCCGGTTTAGTTAGGAATGTAAGTGTCCACTGAACAACATCTTATGGAGCACATTTAGTCCTACTAAAGCAATAACTGTAATATGGATAATAATATTCTTTTACGTTTCAGTTCTTCAGAGACAGTATTGTTTGTGTCCAAAGTTAAATCTTTATATTAATATAAACTTATATTATGTCTAAGATTATGTCCATAGTTTTATAATGCAAAAAAAAAAAAAAAAAAAACTATGCAGTGTTATGTTTAATGACTAAAATTGTTTGTAGAACCCTTCAATACAGTTGGTAAATATATATATATATATATATATATATATATATATATATATATATATATATATATATATATTTACATTATTTGGGTGTGTATGGAGGGGGGTGGTGACGGACATAGTCTCAGTAAAATGGTTGCAGAAATCTCATTGTTTTATGGTATCTTCTTCAGATTTGAAATATAAACTCATGAGACATGTGACTTTCAACCCATTACTTGTTTTCACTAGATTGTTCCAGGACTCATTTAATGTATATTTAGGTGCAATAGGGGACTGTTTTTTTTTTTTTTTTTTTTTTTTTTTTTTTTTTTTTTTATGCTGGTCGAAAGACTCTTCACATCCCTATAGCAATTAGTAAGTTAAGTGGTCCAAATGTGTTCATCTGTATATTCTGTGTAAAGGCGCAGGACCAGGAAATGTACGTCCAATCAAAACGCTAGGTCCAAGCATTTTAAAAATGGCTTTCCTACCTGCCTGTCAACGTATGTATCTGCATACCTCTGTGCACCCTGTTCACGCAGACAGAATACGTCATCAGTGAATTTGCGCACGCTGTGCAGACAGACACCAACAACCTGGGCTTCCTTCCTGGTATTGTAGTACTTTTTAAAGTTTTCTCACTGGTTAAATGCACATGATGTAGCCCAGCGATTCCCAATACTAGTGCTCATGCACATATGTTGCATGTCCCTCATAGTTAACACACCTGAATTCAGATTACCAACTCGTTAGAAGTGAGCTACGTGAATGAACTGTGTTCCAATCTATATGATCCCTACACTTTGTTCATTGCTCCCTACTCCCTGAGCAGGGGTTTACTTCACTTTGGAACATGGGCTGGAATTGGGAACCGCTTATGTAGCCTAGTGTAGTAATGTTGTCTGTGGTATTCTGGTCTGTGATCATAAATGCGTTCAGGGGACGTGGGTTTGGACGGCGATTGCAGGTAGGGTGGGATATCACTTTTAATGCTATCAGGCTAATGTTAGCATTTTCCAAAATCTCCTATTGGACCTTTAAATTGCCCAAACCTAATCAATTTATTCAACCATTTTTTTTTTTTTTTTTTTTTTTTTAGAGGAAGGGTTGACTTTTGTTGTGCCAAAGAAAAAAACTTAAAAGTGTGAACTTTTATAGCCTTGTGGGTATTTTTCTGTAGATGTTGCATTTTTACACCAGTAGATGGAGACAAGTGATTGATTGAATCGTTGGATGGTTCACTCAACTGACTTGTTTAGCTAATCTCAAAATCTATTTTCAAAAAATGCTAACTGTAAAACAATAATGTATTAGATACATATAAGTATATCCAACTTTTTTTGCATTTAAACAATTTGTTTATATCAATTCAAAATGTGATTATAAGGCATGGACATGTTAAGATGGTAAACATAGATATCATTATATTATATAAAGCTGATTGTGAAAAGTGCTATTCAAATACAGATGACTTAATTGGTTCATAGTAACAAATCAGACATCCCATCACTACTAATATTAATCATTTTCAGATCCAACTAATGAATTACCTATGCACAAAAATAGGACCTACATACTTTTAAGAAAATTATCTAAAAATCCCAAACGAGGTCCTTACAATTTGAGTGATGGTGTTAACACAGAACCACAGCTTGAATAATAATAATATGTGTGATTTCTGTGAATTATTTTTCTTTCACAATATAAAAAAAGAAAAAAAAAAAAAAGAGAGAAAAGTTTTGAAAAAAAAGGGAATTCAAAGCTCCTAAAACAAAACCCTTTATCAAGGGACAAGGCTTCCGAGACTGTATAAGAAGGCTCCGTTAACTTCCCAGCATGCATCTGTGGATAGTGGGTGAAAAGCAGGTTGGAAGTGTTGACAGTGCTTCTTGAACAATTGAATATCGTCTAAATGTATTAAGGCCTGACTGTCATGTATTCTCCCTCATGACAGCAGGATGGCTTTTTTAACAGTTTTATTGTCAAATTCGCACAAAAACACAATCTTCAGCCCCTCGTTCCTCCCTCTTCACATGAATGGCAAAAAAAAGACAAATCTCAAGTTCACCTGTGAATTGCAGTGGGCGTATAATGAAGGTAAATTGACACGCTTCACCTGTCAAATTTACTGACTCTCCTCCCCCTACGAGAAAATATAAATTATATTTTCTTATCCTGGCTTTGTGTAAATGCTCTAAGGTGCCCTAAAACTAATTCTTTATCGCACAAGCCCATCCATCAAAAGCACGGATAGAACCAGGTGGAATGACATCTATTCCGATGCAATGGAGCAAAGCTAATGAGGAAAAAATTCTCCATTTAAAAATCTTGTCATTTGAGGTGCTGAATATCCATGCAAGCAGACAACTGATTTGAGCAAAGACAATAGTCAAACACGTTTTTGGAAGCCATTCACTGCAGAATAAAATAATAAAAAATTGCTGTAATTTAAAAATGCACGCTTTCCCCCAAAAACAATTTCTTATGCTTTCGGCACTAGGAAACAGCACTAGTCTTTGATTTGTTCACTCCTAGGCTGCTGTTCTGAAGTGCCGGGTTACCAGAGGTTCCGCACGTCCCGTGTGTTTGTGACATTCTCGGAGTAAACATAACTTCCTGTGGCACAATAACAAAGAGATATACAGTGGACAGATTCCCTTCTACTGTTTTTTCTTCACAAGGCCTTCAGTAAGAGAGGGGAAACAGCACGGGTGCAGCTGCTATCAAAGGTAGAGTGCGCAGCAGTGCTCAGAGCTGCTGATCCATACCGCACTGTGTCCCTGCTGTCACTCCATGATGCTCGCAGTACTGTGTGTGAACCACTGAAGATACTACAATACACTGCATGAAGTCAGTGTGCTTCTACCAGACACCGCACAGTTAGCACTGAATAGAAGAAGTGTCTGAAGATCTATCTATCTATCTGTCTGTCTATCCCTCTGACATCTATATGTCTCTCCATCCATCCATACATCTGTCCATCCATCTGTCTATCTGTCCTTCCTTCTTTTCGTCTTTCTGTGTGTATATCCTATATTCTGTTCTTTCTGAAAAGAGTCAGTAATCTAAGAGGGGGAAATAAACACGTGTTAATTCAGATTAAAAAGTAATTATTATTTGTCTTTGCTCTTGGATAAATGGTGGGATTCTGAGGCAAAAAAAGAAAGAAAGAGAAAATAGATAGATAGATAGATAGATAGATAGATAGATAGATAGATAGATAGATAGATAGATAGATAGATAGATAGATAGATAGATAGATAGATAGATAGATAGATAGATAGATAGATAGATAGATAGATAGATAGATAGATAGATAGATATTGGCCCTCCCCTTTACCTTTCATCCTGCACATGAACCTCCCATAACCCACAAGGAACAATTATACAGGAGCAGACATGTTCCAAGAAGAATAAAGACTGTACATGAATGATTGCAGTAATTATGACATATTAAAAGAATACGTCAACTATTAACCTTGTTACATCTTCCCTCAATAAAATATTTTTATAGTTTTTTTTTTTTTTTTTTTTTTTCAACAGAAAGCACCTGTTTATATTCATTCAAAAAGATGAACTCATCTTGTTGAACATTTTGATATATAATTGCCCACTTTTCCGAGTTAACACAATGGTGCTATTCTTGAATATATTTCACTCCCTGAGACGTTGTTTATGCGCTTGTTGAATAAATGTCTTCTCATCCCAGAGAGACATCTAAGTGCACTTGATGTCTCATATGAGACCTTGGTGTAACAAACAGGACTCGGGACTCTGTCCTTTGTGAGAGCTACAGGCCCTGTCACTCATAATGTCTGCCTGGCTCAGCTCCCAAATGTACTTGTTCGAATTATTTTAATCAGCTCCAATGCCATTCCGCTGGAGACGACCATTTGCATACACGCTGTTCGCCTCTCCGATAAGCTTTCATAGATCCCCAATATGATGAGCAGCTGAATAATGCCATTTCTGTCACAGACCGGCACGGCTGATGCAACAATGCACTTCAATCAGGATATATTACTCCCCTCCGCTGGCTTTGGTTGTTGCTGCAATTGAGCATCCTTTATCCAAATCTCCCAATCTGATTTAGACGAGGACACATTTATTTCAGCCTGCGAGAAAAAGATGGAATAATTAAATATATTGGCGAATATATATATATATATATATATATATATATATATATATATATATATATATATATATATATATATATATAATTTTTTTTTTTTTTTTTTTTTTTTTCAGTCTTTTGATGTCTCAAAGACATTAAGCTACATTATCTATCCTCGGCTAATTTATAGACTGTACACTCTCAGGCTGAATGGATAGTGTGGAATTGTGTGTATTCAATGTGAAATGTATTAATAGGGATACAATTGTAAGCATATGCTGGTAAGATTACACCAATTGACATAGTTCTGCAGACCACTTAGATTTTTAATAATCATCCTAGACAGTTTTTTTTTTTTTTGGCGGGGGATGGTAATGCCTTAAAGGGGCTCTGATGTGACGTTGTGTGGTTACACCTGTGTTGGTGACCACAGTATGAATCATATTTTCATGACTATTTATATCCTTCCTTTTGGCTCATTTTCACTAAGAGTTACGGTTCGGTACAGTACAGTACGGTACAGTACACAATCATTCCCGTTTTCACTGTCAGGTTGTGAATGGTACCAAAATAGTGAACCGTACCATACCACTTTTTTGGTAACCTTCTGTTGGGTTTCCTAGCAAATCGTCACTTTTGCGTGACACAAGGGGGTAAAACTTCTCCTACACTTGTTCCGCTTTGATGTTCATGAGTGTTGTGCTTATTTACATCAGAGTGTGCAAACACAAAAAATATATAACTGTGTATTTTATAATTTAATATTTACACTGAGATGGCCGTTTCTCAATATGCGTTCTTGTGGACTTGTGAAATATCATTGCCCAAAAAACCCACATAATTTTCAAAATATTACTTTTAATGTGTCATGTAATGTAGTTTTAAGAGTTTTTCAGATGAAAATGTAAATATTAAAAACTAAAATCTGCAGTTAATTTATAGACGTTTCAACTGCAACAACATAAACAAATGTTACTGTGCATGCACGCTTTTGTGGCCCTAACTTAACTTCCGGTAGACTTCCAAATAGAATCAATAACAAATACAAATTATTTTTTTCTGAGCAGGAGATGCATAAAACGTGAGAAATTGAGGTTTCCCCAGTAACAGCTGTAAACAAAGCAGAGCTACGCTCACAAACGCTGCGTTATCAGGCATATAACATGCATGTCTTCCTTCAGAAATAGTGATGTAAAAACACCCATGCCTCGTTACGATATTTGAACGTATAAATGTAAGGTATTACTACTATTAAACGTGCAGTACGTAACGGCATGTTTATTCAACAAAGCCTTTTTGAAAATCGATCAGTTTTTAAATCGTGGCGAGTCTCCAAAAATAAATATATGTATGGGAAACACGTCCCACTGCACAACGACCTGAGCCCAACTTCAGTCTACTTTAACTGTGTTTGTTGAGTTGTGCTTATTGTCATGCTTTATCATTGGTCTGTATCTCTACTTTCTGGCATACACCATGCTTACCAAGTAAGGGTACTATTGGCAATGTAAAATGCAAGCCTGATCAGGGTTACCCGTACTGAATCGTACTGTACTGGACTATAATGTAACATACCGCTCAGTGGAAATGAGCCACTTGACTCTTAAGCCACAATTCTCAAAATGCTCTGATAGAGACTATCATTGTTCATACTTAAAGGGCCCTATTTTAACAATCTAAGCACTAATCTAAAGTGCATGGCGCAGGTGCACTCAGGGTGTGTCGGAATATATTTTTGCTACGGGAAAATCGTGGCCGCACCCGGGTGCATGGTCGAAATGGGTTGATCCTATTCTCATAATGAGTAATGGGTGATTTTTTTGGGATAATGTGCATTCAACCAATCAGAGTGTCATTTCCCATTCCCTTTAAGAGGCAGTTGCACTCGTCTCATGGTAGATTTGCTATTTACATCTGCAAGAATCGGCAAGCACAAAAACAGAACTCATCTCCAGAGAGGAAACTAAGCTGCTCATGTGCAAGTAAATAGGTAGCCTTCTCATATATGCAATGGCTATCCATTATGACATGTAGGCATTTTTTTATATTCATGTAGCATGCACAATAATAATCTTTAATAGTTTGCTAATCATGTAACATAGGTGTGCTGCTGTGTTAAGAGTTTAGAAAAAGTACACTTGTTAGCAGTAAAAAAAAAAAAAAAAAAAAAAAAAATAGGTTTTCAAGGGGACTTTACAGTTCAAAGAGGCCACTGAAGTTCTTACCTACCAGACTTAGTGAACCACGTCTGTTTGGAACTCATGTTGTGTACAGGTACTGTCAAGCTGCAATAGAAAAGGCTTCCTTGAACTGTCTCAACAAGGCTGGAAGCACAGAATCTTCTAGAATGTCATTTTTTGGTGTGGCATTAATAGAAAACCAATTAATTAGAAAAGAGTGTCCACACACCTTTGGTCAAGCATGCAAGTAGGGAATCTAATTACAGATGGTGCAGTGAAAGCTGAAGGTGTGTTAAATGTTGGATGACCCTGTGAGCAGCAGAGCTTTTACACAACAATCTGGGTTTTAAGACATCATTAAGACCACAATGGCCTTGAAGAGAACGAGGAAAAACAAGCAGAAAGAAATAAAAGACTGAATAAAAAAGGAGAGAAAGTATGCGAGTGGAAAAGTGGAGAAGAAAAAGTCCAGATGGGAGATTTCTGTTGTCCCTGGAGGGGACAGAAAGACTCAGCGGGGACTTTGCAGAACGAAACCTGCATGAGCTGCTCTCGTTTTCTCCTCTCTTCCTGTCCTGTCTTCCCAAAGCCTCATGACAAACACTCACCTTGAGTGCTGAATCACGGGTCCCGTGGGCCTCCACATGAGGCGCTGATGAATTTTCGCCACGAGAAAGCAGGGGTTATCTCCGAGGTCAACCCGACCCAAGCCACATTCATCACAGCTCTCTTCAAAAACAACCGGCCAAGATTGGAAAACTGAGATGCTATGAGCAAAACGAGAGACTGGAAGATGAAAAGAGAAAGTGGGAGGGGGGAGGAAAGCAAACATGCTTCTAATGCAGAGGAGGCTAATACAGACACTTGCAGATAGAAACATGTTTACCCTGCATTCATGTGCTGTAACGCAGGCTGTTTGTTCTGTTTACAGTGCTCTTCTATGCACAACAGAACTACATCAGTGTGTGTGTATATATATATATATATATATATATATATATATATATATATATATATATATATATATATATATATATATATATATAGTAATTATATTTTCACATTATAATAATTTTTATAATCACTTCAAGATATATAACATATGTTTACAATATGTATTGTTTTGATATATTATTTAAAAAAAAAGAGCACTTCTTGATGTTATAGTCCATAGTGCTGTTTAAATGTTCCCATTAAAAGCTTTTCTTCATAATCTTCATTCTCTTAATATCTATTACCATTGCTTTTCAGAAGATGTCACAGATTGTTCACACCTTCCAAAATCTGATGCCATTCTAGTTTATACCACTCAGTTTTGAGTCTTGATTAATAAAGTCCTAAAAGCTCTCAAAGTCCATATGACGTCAGCACTGGCGTATATTCCAAGTTGGCTTAAAACCATTAGAAGCGCTGTGTAAAGAGACTAGGACCAAATTTGAATATGCAGAGAATGAATGAGACTGCAAGAACATTCAGCCTTTATGAATAAGATAGCAACACAAATCCTTTGTCCGAAGAAAATTCTGCTAGATTGTGTTATGTTCTCGTGTCTATGTTTGTCTTTTCTAAGCCTATTGGATAAAGACACACCTCAGTAAGCTTAACAGATACAGTCAGCTCACAGGCGCCACAACACACAGGTCATTTCATCAGTATTGCAGTGCTGACCTGTGGCACTTCTCTCAGAGGAAGCAGTCCCTGACCTTTATTACTGCTGAGTTACACACCTTATTGCCAGGAAAACTGTAAATTTTTATCACGAAGACATTGCACACGGCAGGCAAAGGTCAGGCAATATACTGCTCCTTAGTCCGATGTCCTCCTTTTCTCTCAAACTGCATGCAAAGTGTCCTTCAAATGCACCTCAATCAAATCTTTCCCCCTGCACCGATATGAGCACCTCTGTCCTGTCTGATTATCTCTTTTATGGCTTAGATTTATGGGTTCTGGGGTTGGAGAGCACCTCCGGAGATGCACGTCAGCCACCGGTGTGTGGGAATGTAATTTATCTCTTTTGCTCCAAAACTTATTTTTCTCTTTTCATGCGACTCGTCATCAACAATGTGTTTAGACGTCGTATTTTTCTCCCTCTGACAGTAAGCACTAACTCTAAAAAATCCAAACAAATATTAAATTCTTGAAAATTGTAGGTAAATCAGAGTCAAATAATCTAACCACAGCTACATAAAACTTCTAAAAGATTATGCGATCGTTACATAAGCTTTGAAGAAGAAAGACTTCTTAAAGAGACGTTTTGCTCATGTATTGTAAAAATAGTCCATGTTTCACATAAAGTATATTGGTTTGTTGCATTCCTCTGAAAGCATTATTCTCTAAACATGAGTGATTTACACATTATTTGAGCTCATGTTTCATAATCTTTTTTGTTAATTATTTTCTCTTCCAAATATTTTTGAGGAGGCACTGACTGCCTGGTACAGGCTCCTAATTTTAGATATTTATTTTTTGAATGATGTCGCTGGCATTTATTTATTTATTTATTTATTTATTTATTTATTTATTTATTTATTTATTTATATTTAACAAAGTATTATGAAAATTACCACTGAGTTGCTGATCAAATTAAAACATTAATAAACAAGGTGACATTTTATGTTGGGCCTGTATCACTTTGATATAATATGCAAATCTATGCATGTTTTGTAAGATGATGCCTGATTTGCATATTTAAATATTTTAAAAATATATTTAGAAGTCAATATACAAAATACTTTTTTTCATTTTGAAAATGAAGAATATGGGTTTCATTTTGAATAAAGCAAAGAAAACTCAGCCTACTCTAGTACTTCAGTAAGTTGAAGTACATGGTTCATCAGAAAGACGGTGAGAGCGAAAGAGTGAGCTGAAAACGTAAGGTCATATTTGAATAATGTAGCAGAGTTTCTCACAAGAGTGAGCGCAGAAGAGCTTTTACTAGACTTTGACCTGATTATTTCTAGTGCCAATGAAATTCACTAAACTTCTAATCCTCCCTCTTCCCTACTGCTATGTGTTTCTTTTGATGACCTTTAGAAGCGAGAGACTGTAGATATTCACTTTCAGGGACTGACGGATGATGACCTGTGATAGACTAGACACAGATCTGGTCTTGAGTCGTCCACAGACGGATGGTGTTAGAGGTTTCGATCTCGAAAATGTGTCTTCACTTCACGGGAATTACATTTTTCATGTCACTACAATGTTTCAATGGTGTTAGTGAGAATAAAAAAAAAAAATCTGAATATTAATTTTTTCCAGTGTTGCTCTTATGTATGAGTTGCATGACACATACTCACAATAACTTTTTTTTTTTTTTTTTACCTCACAATTCAGACTTTTTCCTTAGATATACAGTAACAGTTTTGAGATGTAAACTCAAAATTCAGAGAAAATAAAATATATAAATTCTACGGTGGCCGAGAGAGCTCAATGCACTGCAACTTCAGAAAATGTTTGCAAACAGAAAAAGCACCAGCAAATCAAGATGCATCTTTATCAGTTGTGAGCATTTGTATTTGTTGTCAAATTAATTAAGTTTAATTTTCTTAATTTGCACTTCGTTGAGCTCTCTTGGCCACCATAAAATTCAGAATTTTGAGATATAAATTTGAAATTGCGAGAGAGAAAAAAAGTCAACAACAAAATGGCAGCAAGTTTATATCAATTCACAATCAATTTGAGTTTAAATCTCTATTCTGACTTTTCTTCTCAGGATTGTGAAATACAAATTTAAATTCACAATTATCTTTTTTGCTTTATTCTGTATTAGAAACAAACTTCCATAAAAGAAACAATCTTCTTTTAAATAATTAATTTATTAATATTTATATTTATTTAAACTAAATAAATATATATATATATATATATATATATATATATATATATATATATATATATATATATATATATATATATATATATATATATATATATATATATATATATATATATATATATATATATTAATCTAAGAGTTAATACCAAATACTAATCTTTTTGAATTGTGTTGCTACATTGCAATTATTTTGTAGTCTGGTAAATCAGAATTCATTCATTCCATTTTAAGAGAGTGATGCATTTAAATCAATCAATAGTGAATCCAGTTGGCTACTTTAGCAAAGCTGCCACATCCTCACTTTCCAATGTCTTTCCATTAATATAAGTGTGTGGTATTTGAGACGCTGACCACATATTTGTCCTTCATTAAGCTAAAAATTTTGAAAACCTTTGGCCTAAAAATGACAAATAACTCCTGTCCCACAATCCCGTTGGTGGGACTGAAGTTTATGTGTGTGCATGTTTGTGCCTCATCAGTCTTTGATACACTGGAACATATAACCACTCAAATATTACTGCTGCATGGACCATTGGGCAGCAGAATGATGCAGAATCTGTCACCCTTTTTTTACTGTCTCTCAGCCCAAACTTCTTCTTCTCCCCTCTTTTCTATCTCATTAAGTCCAAGAGCTAAAGATCCACCACACTTCCACACATCTGAGTCCTCACGGCGCCCGTACAGTCGGGTCTAGACTGCTTCACCCGCTATGAGTGATACATCATATCTGCATGACTTTGATACTGTAATAATTCATCTCACCCCAGCCGGCTATTGCTGCGTAACAAACACAGGGAATAATGATAATTCATGAGTAAAATTCACTGCTCAGATCGGTAGATCTTTTTAGCACCGACTTTGTCAACAAGACTATAAAATCTCTGTATTATAAATGGAAAAGCTAGTTTCTGGGCTTTGCTCGTGACAAATGTATGGTTTAATAAATTTGGTAGGGCGTTCATGAAATATGGAAAGGGGAAATCATATTTTATGCTGGTTATAATAAGAAACATGAGAATGAATGTGTTGCTCTTTGCTGCAATGTTTTTCCATGTCATTATTATTTTTATATATATTTTTGAATTCAGAATCACTATAATTGGCATCTCATGACAAACCGTGAACGAAGACACCTAATAATATATATAACATCAAATAGCATCCAACAGCAGTTTAAATATCATATGAAGTGTTTAATTCTATAATGACTATAACAACACGTGCAGCATCAGACATCGCTGCAGGCCGCCATTCCCTCCTCTTGTTTCCAAAGTGAGGTTCTCTGAGGGCAACTGTTGGAAATGGGTCAGCTTTACAAAAACAGCCATTTTGTGTTGATACACCATGAATATTTGATGATGGCTAACTTCTCTGTAGGGAAAGGCAGATATCAATAAAAAAGGCCATCCAGACAGTGATAAAACCCCCATGAAGGCAGTCTGTCCGAGCAGAGACAGGATTTAGATATAAATTGCTTGTAGAAGCTCTAACTAGATGGTAAACTAGATTTGCATTTCCCAAAGGAAATACCAGTGCTTACAAGAATATTGTAAAAGTTTTAGGCAGGCGGTTTGGCTTGTGCTGCATCTGGGTATTCAGTAATCTTAAGTGAGACTCCAAAGTGTAGCAGAGGAATATGGTTTATTAATTTCGAAGTGCACTGCAAACAGCTCAGGTAACAAGTGTACATCGATATATCACAGGAACTAAACAAAGTTTAACTTAAGTAAAACAAGTGTAAGAGAATATAGCAAATAAGCATGGGGTTATTGCTGTGCAACCAATTACATGTAAAAAAAGAAATGTTTTAAAATTTTCATTATCAGATTACAGATACTTTTTATATATTAACTTTCTTCTTTTTCTCTCTCTCTCTCTTAAATTTGCCTTTCTGAAATGTTACTGCTTTTATACAATTGGCTTTTTACCAATTCGCACACCCCTTGCAGTTCATTCATGAATCCCTGGAATAATGTTCTGTTTAAACCACTTCTTGATGTTGACAACAAATAGTGGGAAATGTTTGGAAAAAGTTTGCAATTAGTTATAACTTATTTTATATAGTCTGCAAGTAACAACACTACAACAGTGTGTTTTGAAGAAAAAAACAATGTTTTGAGGTGATTTACAAACACGATTCCAAAAAGGTTGGGATACTGTACAAATTGTCAATAAAAACAATGCAATGATGTGGAAGTTTCAAATTTAAAGATTTTATTCAGAATACAAAATAGATGACATATCAAATGTTTAAACTGAGAAAATGTATCATTTTCAGGGAAAAATAAGTTGATTTTAAATTTCATGGCACCAACATATCTCAGAGAAGTTGGGACAAGGCCATGTTTACCACTGTGTGGCATCCCCTCTTCTTTTTATAACAGTCTGCAAACGTCTGGGGACTGAGGAGACAAGTTGCTCAAGTTAAGGAATAAGAATGTTGTCCCATTTTTGTCTAATACAGGCTTCTAGATGCTCAACTGTATTAGGTCTTCTTTGTCGCATCTTCCTCTTTATGATGTGCCAAATGTTTTCTATGGGTGAACGATCTGGACTGCAGGCTGGCCATTTCAGTACCCGGATCCTTCTTCTACGCAGCCATGATGTTGTAATTGATGCAGATGTGGTCTGGCATTGTCATGTTGGGAAATGCAAGGTCTTCTCTAAAAAAAAAAAACATTTTGGGAGGATATGTTGTTCTAGAACTTGGATCTACCTTTCAGCATTGATATTGCCTTTCCAGATGTGTAAGCTGCCCATGCCACATGCACTCATGCAACCCCATACCATCAGAGATGCAAGCTTCTGAACTGAGCGCTGATAATAACTTGGGTTGCCCTTGTCCTCTTTTGTCCGGATGACATGGCGTTGCAGTTAACGCCACGGCCCTGCAGTGGTGGTACACACGGCAGTATTACCCATACTGGTTGTCCATCTACTGTATATATATATATATATATATATATATATATATATATATATATATATATATATATATATATATATATATATAATTTATTGTGTAATTCATATTGTTATTGTGTAATTAATTTGAATGTGATGGTAAAAGCCAATCAGCTTTACTTGATTAATGACATTCATTACATCGGTGCCTTGATTACCTTGGAGAGCCCAGGTCTTCTCCATCGTGTGGAAATCAATGCATGGAGCTGCTAATGACATAGTAAAACTGAGTTCTGTCCCTCCCTCTCTCTCTAGATAGAAAAAAATGAGAAAAGCTTTATTGCCACGATAAACAAGGTTGTTTTTTTTTGTTTGTTTGTTTTTTCACTGCAAAAGCATTAATTAATATTACAAAAATGTGCAAATGCTCTGTCTGCAGCCTTTCAGGAATCTGCAGAGCTGAAATATACCTATTGGCGTTTAATAACAGCATATGGATTGATAGATAAATTATGTAATTGTTCTGCATGGAT
This sequence comes from Carassius auratus, assembly GCF_003368295.1. NCBI lineage: Eukaryota > Metazoa > Chordata > Actinopteri > Cypriniformes > Cyprinidae > Carassius > Carassius auratus. Next base: position 2,677,492 of record NC_039248.1, on the reverse strand, counting down.
GTGTATTGATTTCTCCCCATGTTTGTGGGTTTTCTCCAGGTGATTTGTCACACAGCTGTGTGTTTGTGTCTTCAATGAGAGCTAATGTGGTTTGGGAGGGAGGACTGAATTCAGGTCCAACACAATCGACTTGTGTAGCAAGACAATAGAAAAAGCAGAAGAGAGAGAGAGAGAGAGAGAGAGAGAGAAGAATAAATAACTGGAGGGTAAATATGTGTGTCTGGTGGTGAATATATGATATTTACAATATGTATATAAACAATTCATAAATGACCATTTGAATTATAAGAGGCATTAATATGCCCTTAACATTTTATTTTAATGTATATATATATATATATATATATATATATATATATATATATATATATATATATATATATATATATATATATATATATGCAATTTTTAATACTATTAAAGTCTTGAGTCTTGGTTACAACCTTCTTATTCACACCATTTATTTGCATTTATTTGATTAATAATTATAATTATAATTATAATTAAAAGAAGAAGAAGAAGAAGAAGAAGAAGAAGAAGAAGAAGAAGAAGAAGAAGAAGAAGAAGAAGAAGAACCTTCAGAAATCATTATAATATGCTGATCTGGTGCTCAAGAAACATTGTTATTAATACATATAGCCTATCTTCAATTGAGATGTTTTAATTATTATTATTATTATTATTATTATTATTATTATTATTATTATTAGTAGTATTATTATATTTCAAGATTAGAGCTGACTGGTTAGTGTAAGCACCTTTCAGAGCAAGTATTTAACATGGTAAACCATTTAGCTTGATCATCTATTATTTATTTATCCCTGCTGTATAAAGTGAATTCCAGAGGTTGGAGAAAAAAGGAATTGAAAATGGGGTGATTGTTTCTCCCTGTGGGGCTGCTGTTGGTTGGGTTGGTTTGGGCAGATAGGCAGCAGCTGCAAGGGAATGATAGTGTGGTTAGCCGTCGCAGCCGACTGCAGTAATCTCAGTCCTGGCTGAACCAGAGAAAGGGTGCCGAGCTCTAACAGTGGGGCTTCTGCCATAGCTCAAGTAACATCATGAACAGCTGTTCTCAGGCCTGTGGGTGAGACAGGGCAAGTGGAGGAGCCATGGGACACTTGAGAGAAGTCTTCAGCTGACATACTGACTGGCCTGCTAGAAGATGAGGGAAAAGATATGGGTTAAGAAAATGATTGATTTCAGATGTTTATTATGTCAAAGACCTTGGCTGTGGTTAAATGATGATGACTGAATAATGAAGACCCTGCTGTCCATTTACTGCACTCATGTATAAAATATAAAGGAAAGAAATTATTATTATAGCGCCGGATAGTGTCAACTGAATGTGGACATACACCTGTGTGGATGGTGGGCTTTGGAGTAATTCTACTTTGTTTGATGTCTCTTTGATTTACTGTCTCTGACAGACGAATGAATGAATGAATGAATGAACAAAAGAAAGAAACAAAGAAAACAACAAAAACAACAGGGTTTAAGCACTTTTTGTGCTTAGACCTCCAATTAATACAAAGTCTGCCACATTTACTCTATTTGAACATTTCTTAGTAAAGTATCTCTCCATTCATCCAGGGGTGCGGCGAGATGTTTTAGGTTGGGGGTGAGGGGAGGTTGGTGTCCGTGCGATAGAGCCTATTTAGTCTTTACACTAAGTGAAAATAGCATATATTTTAGTGATAGATGCTATTTACACTAAGTGAAAATAGCAATATTTTTAGTGATATGCTGTTTACATTGCAAGTAGCTAAATTTTGTTTATACTCAAATAGTAGGATATTCTGCTAATTAATTATAGCAAATAGTGGCAGTTAACTGCACACAGCATTGCATATAGCATAATACATTATGCTATATGTTTCGCACAATAACAGTATGCTATAATAACTTATTGAGTGTCAATTTTAATTTAATTCAGATTATTAAATGGATGCCACCTTATTGGAACAACAGCCTTCCCTACACCTATACTAACCCTACCCAATACTTTAATTTTAATTAATAAGAAATTTTTAATTAATTACTTAATTTTTATTAAAAATAAATGATTGAAAATGTTGTAATGTTGACTAGTGCAAGTTGGTGGGTAGAGCTGGTATAAATAGCCTGCACTTGGTGTAAACTAGACACTCCAATTTTTTTTTTTTGTTATTATTATTATTATTATTATTAAAAAAAAAAAAAAAAAAGTGCTGATTCATTTACCTATGTACTTACTGAAAGTTTTTACGTTCTCTTCTTCCAGACTTGGGAGGGCTAAGCCCCACCAAGCTGCCCCTTGATGCCGCGCCAGAGGCTGTATTTATTTAATGAAAAACACAGTAAAACGGCAATAATGTGAAACATTTTACAATAAAAAATAAAGCTTTCTATGGCAATACATGTTAAAATGTCATTTATTCCTGTGGTGCAAAGCTGAATTTTCAGCATCATTACTTCAGTCTTCAGTGCCAAAAATAATTATAATGTGGTGATTCAGTGCTCAAGAAACATTTTTATTATTATCCATTTTTGAAAAATAAATAAATAAAAAAATAATAATAAAAAGTTTATTTATTTATCTATTTATTTATTTGTGGAAACTGTGTTACAGAACCATTCAAATATGTAGATAAGATATAAGGTGGTATTCAGCTAGGGCATATATATATATTTCCAACATTTTTTTTTTTTTTTTTTAATTGACAGCTAAGACATTTGTAACAATTTTATATGTTATTATAAAATAATGAATAGATACAGAAATATAAAAAAAAAAAATTTAACAATGAAAATACTATGAGTCACCATTAATAACTGAACACCATATCCACATAATTGAATGATTTATCGAGGATCATAAATACTGTAGACTATATAAAGCAATATACAAATTCACCATATACACAGTGTGTCTCATTGTGTCATTGTCATTGTTTGTTTAGCCAATAAGTGAACATCCACATAATATAATGATTTCTCAAGGATCATATATACTGTAGACTATATAAAGGAATATAAAAATTCACCATACACGCAGTGTGTCTCATTGTGTCATTGTCATTGTTTGTTTATCATGGCCGTAGTAATGAATACAGGCTTGTTGAATTCATTGTTCTTTTCACTCCTTACAGCTGGTGCTATTTATCTTTTGTCATTTCGTTCAGAGTGTTTTATTCTGATTGTTTGCGTTAATATATTCGTGTCATGGAGAACGTCACCAACCGCTAAACTGAAAATAAAGTCACTCTCATCGGGAATTGCTGTTTCAAAACAAGCATGTGTTCAATTAATCATAGTCTCAGCGGAATAAAAAATCCTCCACATCATTCCCTCGCTGTCCCTAACTCTCAAATAGAAAGCCGTCATTTTGACTGCATCTAATCCCTGGACTCTCGGACGCTTCTTGTCTTTTCATGATTTTGTGTCTTGTTTACCAGCCGGGTCTCTCTTAGAATATATAATTGAATTACTCTGGGATGGCGCTTTGTTTATTAGACGCAGTTGTTTATGGTTTTTCGACACAGCTGAGCTTCATGTGGCATTGAACGGCCCACTCCAGAGCGTGGTTTCGTCAGATTAAATAAAGATTAGAAAACTTTGGAACAGATGATGATGGCCCTGGGGCATCTTGCAGAGATATGAGAGGAGATAAAACAATCAAACCCACCTCGCTAGCAAACTGACCCCCAGCGCTCCCGAATCAAGGCCTCTGCCCCGGAGGCACTTATATCAAAGGTTTGAATGAAGGATGGTTCCTCTGAAAGCTCTAAATTACAACGCTCATGCAATATTGATAGCCGTTTATTTAATATAGCCACACTAACTTTGAAGTAAGAGACACTTTTGACAACTGATGAGCTCAGACAACACAGGTTTTTTTTTTTTTTTTTGTTAACGGCCAAATGTGAGTTTCTCATCGCTGCAATGGCTTATGCCATGGTGATGGCTCTTTGTGGTTTTCAGTGTCTGCCATACAGCAAAATGGGGGTCAGGGGAGAAATAGGTCTATTAATATTTCACGATGAAAGCTTCATCCCGGTCTATTTCAGCCAGTGGCCACGAGTAGCCTACTTCCTGCGGCTCTGCTCCCATTTATCAATTAGTGGACCTTTTTTTTTCTTTTGGGGGCATAACATTAAACCTAAAAGGAGCTTATCTCATCTGTGACAAAGTGTTTTCCCTCTCTGTACTCAGGGCTGTAGCTAGAAAGAGCCTATAATGGTAAGAGGCACATTTGTACATGGAAAATGGGGTTTCACTGTCAATTAATATCTCATGTCAGAATGTTTTATGAGTTTTTAAATAAGCAAGAGTGACCTCACATATCATGGAATATTTATGCAAATTCTATCAGAGTTCTGTTTTCACTGAAACATGATTTTTTTGAATTTCATAAAACAGTCATCTATGAATTAGAGCGGTCTTGTGACGATCTCACCTCAGCTCATTCACACCAATCTTTATGTGTTTCTGAATGATGAAAGCATGAACAATGCTTCCACCCCAATGCTTTATTATGTTTATGGACTAATATGCATTGTATTATGCAATGTTCACTCAAAGCGAAAACTTGCGTCACTCTGAAGGGGTTGATTTGGCAATAACAGGCAAATACATGCTTGTATATGACCACTTGAAATATAAATAATAAGACACAAAATATATACAGGCACCAAGAAAATCATCATTCACATTTTGGATAAAAGTTGCTTTTTCATCTATGAATCTGCCCAGTACAAAACATTTTAAATGGGCATAATGACTGATATAGCTCATAAAAATGCTTCCAGAAAGAGAGAAAATAGATTACATGAGAGGATGTGAGACAAAGAACAGAGAGCAATGCCAAACTGTGCTGTTCTTTTGACTGCAACACTTTCTCTGAAAAAAGTATTTGGTGTTTTTACCGCTGCCATCTCACTGGAGCCTGAAATTCAATTTCATTTCAGATTCAACACAGGAAATATTTGGTTGGACACACCAATCATTTAACAATCAGTATTGTCAGAGGGAATGTTTGAGTTTGTGTGCTCAGGATAGGCAGAGCATGACTGCATCTATCTGAAAAAGCATGAAATTATTCAATCAGTGCAAAGCTTTCAAATCTTCCACCTGCTTTGTGTAAATGACATCAGAGCCACTTGTGCTGACGTTACATGTAATGCATCTCAACTTCAATCAACACTCAGTCTTGCAAAGAGTAATAATAACGTTTTTGTACAATTGTTTTCAACCGATGTCATCCTCGTGGAGTCAGAACTGTAAAGAAATGAAACAAAGAAACAGTGCTTGATGAAACTGGGTCTGTTTTTAGACCACTCAGATCCACTGCGTACAGAGGAAATTCGCTTCAGCATTTAAAAGGGGAACTGGGACTAGATGTCACACTTTAACTCCACTCAGTATAATTTAAATTATGCATACTTTAAACATAATAAAAGACATATATACACATGTGTGCACAGTGTAAATCAAATGCTATCTCATGCAAACTGTATCATCCATGATTTACACTCATTGTAAATTGTGGCTGCCATTTAAAAATGCATGATCTGTTCTAGTTTGTGACTATATTGGGTTAAAAACCATGTAAATGAAATGTGTCTTTTTAAGCTTCAACAGGGAGTAATAATCCTTTGATAGACTCCACAAATTAAAAATAATATGAGACATGGGGTTCACTAGCTTCTCTATATCATATCCATATCTGTCTGGCTTTATTCCGCAATTATTTTAATCCCAGTTGGTTTTTTATATCCGTGTTCATCTAGTATCATTAAGATAAGTTTCAGTATCAACTCTACAGCTTTGCATTTATTAACAGATTTATCTTTCGGTGGCCAGAGCTGCAGAGCAATTCAATGGAATCTTATTTGCAGACAATTTCCAGAACTGTTGAACCATTTTACGTACAGAAATTTAGAGAAAGGCGCATAATGAATTAATGGAATTCAATGGTTGATTTTATTGCATTTCTATTAACAGAGGTCAATTAAATATGTTTGATGTCACCACATTTTAACACAGTTTTAAAGGAATAGGTCACCTAATAATGAAAATGTACTCACCTTCTGGTCATCCGATCTGGCTTTTTTTATGGGAATAGAACTGAAGAAATGTGACATTGCATCATTTGCTCACCAATGGATCCTCTGGAGTGAATGGGTGCTGTCACAGTGAGAATCCAAACATCTGCTAAAAACATCTCAATAATCCACAAGTAATCTACACAACTCAGGTCCATCAATGAACATCTTGTGAAGCCAAAAGCTGCATGTTTATAAGAAACAAATGAACATTTTGGATAAAAAAGTAGCTTTTTCTTGAATGAAACTGAGCACAAAACATTTTAAATGGGAAAATAAATGATGCAGCTCATGAAACTGCTTCCAGAAAGAGAGAAAATAAATAATATGAGAGGAAAAGCAACAAAGAACAGAGAGCAATGCCAGATTGTGCTGTACTTTTGACTGCAATACTTACTTTCTTTGAATAATGAATTAATATGATGAATAAATAACATTTGTGGGAAATTTTATTGTATTTCTAATAACTGAGGTCAATTAAATGTATGACGTCAGCACATTTGAACACAGTTAAAGGAATAGTTCACCTAATAATGAAAATGCACTCGCCCTCAGTTTGTTTCTTCAAGGGAACAGATTTGGAGAAATGTAGCATTGCATCACTTGCTCACCAATGGATCCTCTGCAGTGAATGGTTGCTATTAAAATGATAGTCCACAGATGATAAAAACACAATAATCCACAAGTAATTCACATAACTTATAAGGACTTATAAGGACATAACCCATGTCCTCATTCTTCAAACCTCTCATTAATCATACAGAAAGAGGTTTTTTTGAGAAAGTAAAAACACACAAAGTTTCCTGAGAGGGTTATGGTTAGGTGAAGGGCCATAGAATATGCAGTTTCTTTAGTATAAAAACCATTACGCCTATGGGATGTCCCCACTTTTCACAAAAAGAAATGTGTGTGTGTGTTTGTGTGTGTGTGTTTGACCCGACAAACCACACACAGGACCTGAGCAGTGGTCATGGAAATTAGAGGTCTACTTCATTGTGAGCTAATCTTGGCCAGTCCTAGAAACATGACATTTTCTCTCAGTCTCTTAATGAGAAGAGCAAATGTCTGGGCGAGCATACCTCTACCAGAAAAGTGTTCATCATCAATTGATCCGATCGGTGTTCTTTTGTAAAAAAAAAAAAAAAAAATTTAAAAAATAAATAAATAAATAAAAAATTAGAAAATCACTCTCTGCTTCCTTCATGATTTTGTTTTTGCAACTAAAATAGCATTTAATTAAAACATCATTATACAACAAAATTAGATTTTTAACATTTGATTGTTTCATGGCTTTTGCATGTGATTTAAAAATAATAGGTGATTTTATTAACAATCAATCAAAAGGCATTTAGAGAATGAAACATTCACTGTTGCCGAACTTCCAGAACTTTAGAAAAAAAAAAAAAAAAAAAAAAAAATATAGAATAAAATAAATATATATATATATATATATATATATGCAACACCTTCACTACTAAATGTAATTGATACACTACCATACTTCCGAGTCAATACATAACTTAAATTCTTAATAACCATTATAATATCAGAGGTAAAAATTCTACACTATTCAATCAAGGTAAAGCTTGGCTACATGACTTTACAAACAATATATATATATATATATATATATATATATATATATATATATATATATATATATATATATATATATATATATATATATATATATATATATATATTATTATTATTATTATTATTATTATTATTATTATTATTTATTTTTAATAATAGCTAAAAGAGCTAAAAGTTTTTAATGCAATATGCATGGCCCAGTAGCTCTTTAGTGTTACTCCACCACAGGGACCCAGAGACATCAATCAGCTCTTTAAACATGCCCAAGCCGTGCTTGACATCTGGATATTTTCCTGGTTTTAATTGTTTTCACCATTATTTAATCATCATTTATGAATAATTGCTAACATGATCAATTCACAGATTAAATATTCACAAACGCCTCTTTTTACCACCTGCCTTCCCTGGATATTACATTAATTGCGACAGGCAAAAAGCACTGACTTCCACGAATAAGACACCATCCATATTAGCAGATATAGCAGTTAATGAATAAGATGCATGTTTTTGTACTAAAACACGTCACAAAAATATATTTTCTGAGTGTGTGAAACAGCAAGGGATATAGAGAGAGGGAAAAAACAAAGACATGATGAGAGTCTGCAGCAAATGGCTCGTGCTGAGAGAGATAGAAAGATACAAGAGACGAGGGTGAGAGAGGAGGATTTGAGGCAGACGCCGGCTGCACAGAGGGGGCTCAGGGATGGGCTCTTTAAAAGAGACTTTGATGAATGAAGCTGAGTGATTTCTGGGACCAAGGTTGGCCTCTCCAGGGTAAAAGAGGTGCTGGGGCACCGTCACCTTGTAATCTGTTTCATATCTCCTCTTAGTTGTACTGCAAGTACACTACACAGACTTTTCTCTTTCTCAAGGTCTCGGAGCAGTTTCGTAAGCCCTGATATTCTCACTCTCGCTCACTTGCTCGCTCTCTCTCCGTCCCCCATCTTTCCTTTGTCTTCTACCTTCCGCTGACAGAAGCAGCAAAGCCATGCTGTAAAAAGAGAGCATCTGTCCTGTGTCATCTAAAATGAGCAAGGGATCAAAATCACAAAGACGCCTTGCATAAAAAGACAAAAGCTGGAATTTTTACGGCATTTGTGATGAGTTGCTTAAAAAGAAAGCATTATCTTGTCAAATAGAGCATCGCAAGATATCATTCAAATGTCTTAGGGGATACGCGAGTATAAAAGAAGATAAATACATCAGCACATGGAGGCATATTATGAACAGCAGTCAAAAATATTGCCTTTTAAAGGATACAAAGAACAAATAGAACCGCTTTTTCTCGACAGCTATTTCTTTCCATTAGACCTGAGTTTCTTGTCCTTATTGATCTGTTTGGTCAGCTGATTGGTGTTATGTGAACAGTGACTGTAGTGCTCCTGACCTCTGACCTCTCTGATCCTCTGCACTGCCTATTATTTTCAAGCTTCCTTCTTTGAGCTAAAACACATTATAGAGACACACAATATGTATGTACAAAAAGAGATCTTCCAGCACAATCACCTTTAATGTTAAGAAAGTACATTATTTGTGGTTTACTGCTGAAGGTCACGACCTCTGCACACATCTGCCTTCGCAGAACTGACCCATTTGATCATGTGACCTTGTCTTTCATCAATTTTATTTGTTGTTTTGCAAAGTGCATGCTACTTTAATCTTAAAATCAATATGTTTTTGTATCATTTCCTTCTCGAGTCAGTTAGGCTTCACACTTGGGGCATCTTAACTTCAGTAAATAGGGTGAAATGCTTTGTTTCATTCATTTAAGCGAATAAGCACAGGCCATCGATGGTACTACTGACATTTTGCTCTATGAATATTTAGCTGCCAAATATTGGTGGTGGATAAGTCACACAATTTGTTGTGAGTTATTGTGAACGAGTCTGTACATTTGTGTTTATGTGCGCAAGAGAGAGGGAGAGAGAGACAGCATTTGCAGTCAAAGGTCTAGAGCTCAAATTCACTTCATTAATGCAAAACACCACAATATGAGAGCAGATTTACATACTGTCGACCGAAAACCAAAACAACAATGATGAACTGCTATTTCCTCTTAGGATGGGCTGCTTTGATGCCTCTCTAAAGGAAAAAAGTGAGTCGTTTTCTGCCTGGAGGTGGGATGATGAATACTCAATGAGCCAACAGGTGCCGTGTACACGGTTTGAACTACTGTAAAAGGAAAACTCGTGCTTTAAAGTGACGGCGCGTTTGATTCCTCCCTGCAACATGCCGCTCTGTTGACTCTGTTCAACTGTGGTTTATTTCCTGGGACTCAGCAATCAGAGATTGATTGTTTTTCTTGATTTCAACATCCCTAATAAGCAAATGAAATGAACAACTGTCTTCTCGGATATCAAGCCCATTTTTTAAAATACAGAAACTCTTAAATAATCAGCTATAGGTTTTTTATTTATTTTTTTTTTATTGCAATTTGCTTAGCAAGGAATGCAATAAATATCTGTTAGTCTGCTGTCATTGTTTGCAATCAGTTTTGTAATTTAGTTTTTAATGACATTTGCGTTCAGTGTGTTCAATATATATATATATATATATATATATATATATATATATATATATATATATATATATATATATATATATATATATATATATTGTTTGATGTATTTAGTTTAAATAATCATTGATGCTCTCAGCTTTTTTTTTTTTTTTTTTTTTTATATATTTCTCAGAGTGGGATTATTCTTGGAAGTCAATTTCTGTAAACACAAACCTTTTCAAAAGCATTTCTGCTACTGAGCAGGAAGCAAAATGCAGTTGGTTTAACACTTCATATTCCTATGTGTCAGTGTTGTGGACTTTAGTTTCCTTGTTTTACCCCGGTCTTAGTTCCTGTTATCCTTATTTCATCATGTTTCATTATGTTGATTTTTTGTCTCCCGCTAGTCTTTTCTAGTGTTTAAATAGTGTTCTCTGTTCTTAGTTCTCGCTCTGGTGTCGATTTTCATTTCTCAGATTGTATGTCATTTATAAGTTCTTCTGTTTGTATCTCCTTGTGAATTTAATTAAACATCCTAGTTCTGTATTCTCCTGGATGTGCTTCTTCCTTCCCCAAGTGAAGTGTGACACTATGTCAGAATATTTTATATATATATATATATATATATATATATATATATATATATATATATATATATATATAAACTTGCTTTTGGATAACATTGCAGGCAATACATTTCAGGCATACTACCTTTTAAAGAAAAGTGACAGCTGTAGAAAAAAAAAAAAAAAAAATAACTATGTCCTCTATAAATATGTCAATATTTCGACAAAATTCTAATTTATATATTTTTTTTTTATTTTTACATTTTACATTTACATTTAATCATTTAGCAGATGCTTTTATCCAAAGCGACTTACAAATGAGAACAATAGAAGCAGTCAGGTCAACAAGAGAACAACAACAGAATACAAGTGCCATGACAAGTCTCAGTTAGTCTAGTATAGAACGCATAGCCAGGTGTATATAATTTTTTTTTTTTTTTTTTTTTTTTTTTTTTTTTTATTAAATGAAAAAGACAAGAAAAGGAAAAGTACTGGTGTTAGTAGGTTAAGTGCAGGCGAGTCTTTAGATGTTTCTTGAAAATGAGTAAAGACTCCGTGAGAGTGATTTTGAATTTCTTTGGGATGGCATCACAAGGCGTTGTTCACTTGCAGAGCGCAAACTTCTGGAGGGCACATAAGATTTAACCAGTGAGTTTAGGTAAGTTGGTGCCGTGCCAGTGGTCGTCTTGTAGGCAAGCATCAGTACCTTGAATTTGATGCGAGCAGCTACTGGTAGCCAGTGTAACCTGATGAGGAGAGGAGAAACATGAGCTTTTTTTGGCTCATTGAAGACAACCCTCGCTGCTGCATTCTGAATCATTTGCAGAGGCTTGACAGTACATGCAGGAAGGCCCGCCAGGAGAGCATTACAATAGTCCAGTCTGGAGAGAACAAGAGCTTGGACAAGAAGTTGGGTGCTTGCTCTGACAGGAAGGGTCTAATCTTCCTAATGTTGTATAAGGCAAACCTGCAGGACCGGGTCGTTGTAGCAATGTGGTCAGTGAAGCTTAATTGATGATCCATCACAACTCGTAGGTTTCTGGCTGTCCTCGAAGGAGTAATGGTTGACAAGCCCAGCTGTATAGAGAAGTTGTGATTAATCAATGGGTTAGCTGGAATCACCAGTAGTTCAGTCTTTGTAAGGTTAAGCTGAAGGTGATGGTCATTCATCCAGCTAGAAATGTCACTCAGACAGGCTGAAATGCGAGCAGCTACCGTCGGGTCATCAGGCTGGAATGAGAAGTAGAGTTGGGTGTCATCAGCATAGCAGTGATAAGATGCTTCTGAATGACAGATCCTAAAGATGTCATGTAGATGGAGAAGAGAAGTGGTCCAAGTACTGAGCCTTGAGGAACCCCAGTAGCAAGGTGGTGTGACTTAGAAACATCACCCCTCCAAGACACACTGAAGGATCTGTCAGAGAGGTAGGACTTAACCAACAGGAAAGCAGTTCCAGAGATTCCCATCTTTCTGAGGGTGGACAGGAGAATCTGGTGATTAACAGTGTCAAAAGCAGCAGACAGGTCCAGTAAGATGAGTACCGAGGATTTTGAAGCTGCTCTTGCTAGTCGCAGGGCTTCAGTAACCGAGAGCAGAGCAGTCTCAGTTGAGTGGCCAATTTTGAAGCCAGATTGGTTGCTGTCCAGGAGGTTGTTCTGTCCAAGGAACATAGAAAGCTGGTTGAACACAGCCCGCTCAAGTGTCTTTGCAATGAATGGAAGAAGGGATACCGGTCTGTAGTTTTCAAGAAGCTATGGATTTAGAGATGGTTTCTTGAGCAGTGGGCTTACCCGAGCCTGCTTGAATGCCAAGGGAAATGTTCCAGATTGAAGAGAGGAGTTGATAATGTGAGTAAGTGAAGGTATGACTGAAGAAGAGATCGCTTGAAGGAGGTGAGTGGGGATAGGATCAAGTGGACAAGCCAGCAGCCATATCACCCTGGAGCCCAAGACCGGTTGCCCACTGAAGCTAAGCAGGGCTGAGCCTGGTTAGTACCTGGATGGGAGACCTCCTGAGAAAACTAGGTTGCTGCTGGAAGAGGTGCTAGTGAGGCCAGCAGGGGGTGCTCACCCTGTGGTCTGTGTGGGTCCTAGCGCCCCAGTGTAGTGATGGGGACACTATACTGTCAACAAGCACCGTCCTTCGGATGAGACATTAAACCGAGGTCCTGACTCTCTGTGGTCATTAAAAAACCCAGGATGTCTTTCGTAAAGAGTAGAGGTGTGACCTCGGCATCCTGGCTAAATTCGCCCATTGGCCTCTGACCATCATGGCCTCCTAACAATCCCCATATCCGCTGATTGGCTTCATCACTCTGTCTCCTCTCCACCAGTAAGCTGGTGTGTGGTGGGCGTTCTGGCGCACTATGGCTGCCGTCGCATCATCCAGGTGGATGCTGCACACTGGTGGTGGATGAGGAGATACCCCTTGACTATGTAAGTGCTTTGAGTGTCTAGAAAAGCGCTATATAAATGTAAAGAATTATTATTTATTATTATTAAGTAGTAGGATGATTGGACAGGAGAATTTTGGAGACGTCCATCTCTGAGAGTGGGGAGAAGGAGGATAAAGAGTGTGCATCAGTCATTGTGAAGTTTTCCTCAGTCTGTGGTGTGGAGAATTGTTCACTGATGGATCTTGTCTTATTTGTGAAGAAAGCTGCAAAGTCGTCCGCTGTAAGAGTCGATGGAGGAGGTGGAGGCGGCGGATTAAGAAGAGAAGAGAAAGTCTTGAATAGTGTCCGAGCGTCACAGCAGCTGTTAATTTTGTTGTGGTAGTAGGATGTTTTAGCTGTAAAGACATTTGCAGAGAAGGAAGAGAGGAGAGATTGATACACACTGAGGTCCGTAGAGTTTTTTGATTTCTGCCATTTCCTCTCTGCAGCCCTGAGTTTAGAGCGATGTTCACGGAGAACCTCGGACAGCCAGGGGGCAGATGGGGCAGTGCGTGCTGGTCTAGACAACAGTGGGCAAAAGTTGTCCAAGCAAGATGTTAAAGTGGAGCAAAGAGTGTCCGTAGCAATGTTCGTGTCCAGAGCAGAAAACTGAGAGAATGGTGGAAGAGAGGATGAAACCACAGCAGATAGGCGAGATGGAGAGAGTGAGCGTAGGTTCCGTCGAAAGGTGACCTTCGTTGGAGTGTGTGCCACTTCAGGAGTAAGTGCTAGGTTAGCAGCAATGAGGAAGTGATCAGAGGTGTGCAGTGGAGCAACTGAAGAAGTGTCCACAGAGCAACCACGCGTGTAGATGAGGTCAAGTTGGTTGCCCGATTTGTGAGTCGCTGTAGTGGACATGAGCTTGAGATCAAATGAGGTGAGCAGAGTTTTGAAGTCAGCAGCCTGGGGTTTATCTAAGTGGATGTTGAAGTCACCAAGCAGTACCAGAGGAGTACCATCTTCAGGAAAGTTTGATAGCAGCACATCCAACTCCTCCAAGAAGTTTCCCAGTTGACCTGGAGGACGATAAATGACCAGAGAGTGGATTTTAACAGGGTGGGTTACAGTAATGGCATGTGATTCAAATGAACCAGTACCTGTAGGTGATGGCTGAAGTTCAAATTTCCATTCTTTGGATATAAGGAGACCCGTACCTCCACCCCTCCCAGTGGTACGAGGAGTGTGGGAACAAGTGAAATTAGTAGAGAGGGCTGCAGGGGGGGCAGTATCTTCAGGTTTGATCCAAGTCTCTGTCAGTGCCATGAGGTTGAGACCGGAATGGAATTTTTATGTTTTATTTTTTTACATGCTCATCAAAGGTGCATTTATTTGATCATAAACACAGTTAAACAGTAATACTGGTGAATATTATTACAATTAATTCTGTGTTCCTGTAGTTCAAGTGATAGAGCAAAGTTGGGGGTTCGAATCCCAGGGAACACATGTTAGGAGAAAATTGCTAGCTTTAATGTAATGTAAGTCGCTTTGGATAAAAGTGTCTGCTAAATGCATACTTTTTATTTAAATTTAACTAATTCTAAAGTTTCCTATTTGAATATATTACAATTTCATTTATTTGTGTGACGCAATGCATTATTTTCAGCATCATTACAATGCCCCATCCTTCAGAAATCATTCTAATATAATGAACAGCTTCTCAAGAGCCATTTCTTATTCTTAGTATCCATGTTGAAAACATTGGGATGCTTTATAGATGCTTTAGTTGTTGTTTGTCGATCACTACTGCTTTCTTGAAAACTACACTGAGGTGGAGCTTCACTGCTGAGTATTTCAGCACCTTGGACAGCAACCCATAACATACTACATTAAGAAATCAGCACCCGGAACAGCGTGTTTGCAATGCTGAACCCACAACTGTGACACAACTGCAGCTCCACCACAGAGCAAAGTCAGAAGATATATATTTTTTATTTTATTTTATTTTTTACTGGATCAGCGCTCTTGCTCTTAGAGCTAGACAGAATGATAGAAAAGTTGCAGGTCTGTAGGCTAACATCTCCTGAAAACTGACACAACTATACCAAAACTATTACCCATTTATTCAACAAATAACTCAATCACAAATACACGTGTAAAAAATGTCCACCTATTTCAACTCCAAAAGTCATTGACTGATGTATATAGAGGCTGTAAAGTTGTATTTATCCTGTTTGTATAAGAGAAGCTCATCCCACTAACACTGACATCATGCTCCGCTTGCATTTTCCAAAAAGTCCCATAATTCAAAGCCTGGATCAAACTGCTCCCTCTCCTAAGTCCACATTAAAGCAGCTGTCTATATTACAGTAACAGTCCTGTAATCTTTCTGAGACTCCACTCCTTCTTTCTGCTTGGTCAAGCACTGGGATGCCACAGCGAGGGGCTGGAAAGGTCTGGATCAGTCAGCCTCTCTGGCAATGCGATATTCACGGTAGCCTTTAAACCACACAGAGGATTGTGGGTGTAAAGTTTAGTCAGCAGGCTTTAACTCTTGCATAAGACACAACAAATGTGCATTCCTGTTAAAAATACATGATACTTCTAGGTTTTCAAAACTAGGTTCTGAAGTTAACATTTGAAGGATTTAGTGTTCACTCAAGCAATTGATATGAATATATCAATTCAATACATACATACATATATATATATATATATATATATATATATATATATATATATGTGTGTGTGTGTGTGTGTGTGTGTGTGTGTGTGTGTGTGTGTGTGTGTGTGTGTGTGTGTGTGTGTGTGTGTGTGTGTGTGTGTGTGTGTGTGTGTTTGTTTTTTTTTGTTTTTTTGTACCATTCTCTCAGGTCCACTTGTAATGTTATCAATATTTTTGCATCAAAACACTTCATAATTTAGAAGTAATAGACTGTTTTCTATCCTGTGTTTGACCCCCCTAAGGAGAACTTTAAAGCTCACATAATATATCAATAATAAAACAAGGATTTAACAAAGTAATATAATGAATTGCTTTTATAAAATTATAAGATTGCATTTTCCAAATCTTCTAAGAATCGCTCCCATTCACTTTCATTGTAAAGTGCCTCTGTGTAACCTTGACTGTGTTGTTAAGAAAATTATGGATCACCAGGAGTGGTTGCATGTGTTTAATTCAAAAATAAAAACTATCAATTTATTGTATTTTCATTTCTGCATGAAAGTGTTTAGTGTGAATGAGCTTCATTGTGCATATCAGTTTCTATATAAACCACTCTTCTCCGCAAATATATTTGAATACTAATGAGATCACGTTGGATTTGGTTGGTCAGAGAAGAAAGAAAAAAAGAGAGAGAGAGAAGCACTAAATTAGACCATTAACAATATGAGCACTTAACAAACTGACACTTTAGTGGAAAGTGGGAGCTGTTTTCATCAGCTCTGGATAAAAGATTAGTGTGTTTACCGATCCAAAATTAACTTTACATGCTCTTCAGACACACACAAACAAAAGCCTTGCCATGTAATATTAATGTCCAACAAGTCTGGTTTCATGCCGGAGGTTTTGTTGATGTGATATCCTTTAATCTTCTCCACAATAGAACTTAAAAAAATGCTGCTAATTTGCAAATAGGATTAAAAATGAGTAAATAAATAATGTATTACAAACACCCGCGTTCCTCCGAGCCGCCGGTGAATACTAAACCCACAGGTGTAGTGCATTTATTTATTTAGAAGCGCAATCTGTGCTCCAAACCCTCGGCAGAAACTCAATATTCTGTCTTTTCACCTTAGAATGACACAATGGCCCATAGAAGTTCATGCATAGCGTTTGTCTTCACTCAAACCCAAAGACTGTCCCTGACATTCCACTCTCGCCTGGGTCCCAGATGAGCACTTGAACTGCAGTCAGGTTAATAAGGTTATAATCTCACCATTAAAGCACATCATTTTTGTCTCTCATGGCACTCTCTGCAGGGTAATCCTGTTAAAGTTGGATTCATTTATGTCAGACTATAAACATCAGATGGATGTGTCCTCCTTCACTTTGACGCAGTCCGCTTTATTTGGGTGAAACTAAAGGAATAGAGACAGGAATAGAGAGGCTCTCTGGGGTGGACAAAAGCTGCACTTCAAAGTTTGCTTAAAGAGAAACAGAGTAACCTCTAAGAGTTCACTGAAGGGGACACAACAGAATAATGCAGATAGAAGTACAGGACAGGACAATAATATTATTACTATATACTGTAACATTTAAATTATTAGATTTTAACTAAGAATGTGTTATGGTATATTTACAGAGGCATTTATGTGTGTATATATTTACAGTTTATGTATGTACAGTGACTTTCAAAAGTTTGGGATCAGTAATTTTTTTTTTTTTACGTTTTTTTTTTTTTTTTTTAAGTTGCTTGTGCTCATCAAGGCTGCATTTATTTAATCAAAATTATCAAATTTATTATTTTTTTTTAAAAATTATTAAAATCAAAATTATAAAATTGTATTTAGTAAAATATTATAGATTTTTTTTTCTATTTTAATATTTAAAATATAATTTATTCCTGCAAAGCAAAGTTAAAATTTTCAGCATCATTACTCCAATCTTCAGTGTCACGTGCTCCTTCAGAAATCATTTTAATATGATGATTTATAGTTGATGTTGGAAACAATATTGCTGCTTAATATTTATCCCTTTTTTTTTAGGATTTAGGAAAGTTTATTCAAAATAGACATTTTGGGTTACAATACACACTACTATTCAAAAGTCTGGTGTATGCAAAAGTAAAAACCAATATTAGAAACTGCAATAATATTTCACAATATGTATTATTTATTTATTTATTATTATTATTAATTTTTTTTTATGTATTTTCGATCAAATAAATGCAGTGTTGATGAGTGTAAGAGACTCAGTTAAATAATAATAAATAAATAAATAAATAAATAAATAAATAAATAAACATTACAAATCTGATGGATCCAGAACTTTTGAACAGCAGTGTATGTATGTATTTATGTATTTATTTATTTGCTAATGTGCATGAAAAACCTAATCTAAAAAGTTTTTTTTTTTTTTTTTTTTTTTTTTTTTTGCATCTCACACTTGAATTGTGTCAGTAAAAAGTCAGAAAACTTTGAGAAACAAAACTTTAGAACCTGTTTTCATTTCAATTTGTGAATCAAACAAATATGCATTGCATTTTATTTGTAATGAGCTTTATAACATGACATACACACAATGCATGATATAAACCCAATATTTATTTATTTAGATAAATGTACTTGTTTTGTTGCTGGCAGACAATGTTTAATTTCATACTGTAAGCATGCATTTCAAAATATAATTACATTTAACATTTATTATGTTTTACACTTGTAATATTTTGTATTATGTTTGTCACGATCATTACATGGAGTGTCCATGAACTTTTGTAGAGGGCACTCCAATCAGGACAATTCCACATTAACCACCAGATGTCACTCGGACTCTAGCACCTCTTATCTGTTGCACCACACCCTAACTACATTTCCCATGAGTCTCTGCATCACAATCACCCTGCCACACCTGCACATCTTTCCTCAGTAAATCTCCTTGCCACACCTGCACCTCATTTACACACACATATAAGCAGCACACTCACTCTCACTCTCTGCAAAGTCTTGATTTGCTGTGTCTGTCATTTCCAAGCGTTTTTCCTTGTGTTTGATCTCTCAGTACCTGACCTTTGGGTTGTTTATATCGACTCTGATTCTCTGCTGCCTGCCCCCGACATCTGCATGTTTCTGTTTTTGATTCTGGTTATCCCTATATACCTGACGCCGTTGCTGATCATTGCCTGTCTGACCATTCTCATTAAAAGTTCTGCACATGGATCCGAACCTCTCTGTCTCATCATTACAATGTTTTAGTGTCCAAACAGTTAGCAATTGCCTTTTGTGGTCTGAAGAGTTAGAAAAACTTTTTTTTTTTTTTTTTTTTTGTGAAGCCTGAAAGACACACATTATGCCCGCCTTTCCCAATACAAGTCAAGTGTAACTATGATTTACTAGAATGCACAGATATTACTGGTATCAGTAACCAAAAATCGCCAGCTTGTTTTACTTATGCACAAACTTACAAACTTTCCAGATGGACTAATAAAAATAAAACATTCACAATTTCTTTGTGGATGAATTTAATTCTAAAAATCTCATCAAGTATGATAAATGTATGTGTGCTGGAACCACACCTATGTATGAACACTTATAATAAGATCACAAGGCAATGCCACTTAATGCTATAAGAGCTGAAAACTTGCTGTTTGTATCCCTTTTTGTGGAAGTCGTGGCCTTAAGGCTAGGGATTTTGACTCCTAACTCTAAGGTTGTGGGTTTGAGTCTCGGTCCAGCAATACTGTGACTGAGGTCCCCTATAAGCAAGACACAGTACCCCCAACTGCTCCCCGGGTGCCACAGCATAAATAGCTGCCCACTGCTCTGGGTGTGTTCTCACAGTGTGTTTGTGTGTTCACTGCTGTGTGTGTGTGCACTATGGATAGGTAAAATGCACAAATTCTGAGTATGGGTCACCATACTTGGCTGTATGTCACTTCACTTTTGATGATGAAAGTGGGTCTAAATTTTGGAACATGGATTCTAACTCAGCTGTTTATTTCTCTGCTCCCAAAACACTCATTTGAGAGGAGAGGTCTCCATAACAGCACATTTTACTTACAATGCTTAATAAAAGTAGCAGAGGGGGAGTGGGGGGATTTCTAACAATCTTCAATTGTTCTAACTGGCATCATTAATTTTCTCTATGGGCCTCAAGATAATTACATGACATTAGTGTCATGTATAATGCATGAGCAATTTTCACCCCCCACATTCTATGGCCCAGTGTTGGTGTGTGTGAGCATGTGTGTGTGTTATATTTTAATATTCATCTTGAAAACAGCATGTGTTTAAATTCACAATGAGCATGTATGCATTTGGCTTTATATGGAGTTCTGTTGGTTATATAATATATTCACGGTCATCAAATTGTCTCGGCGTACTGGTGACATCTACGACACGTAAGTGCATAATTTTACGGTATATTGACATTGCTTTTCAGGCTTGAATGGTATGCATATATGCATTGCTTTGCTAAACAAAATACAGTATTGGTTTAACAGTAATAAACTGGCTTACATGACACATCTAAAATGGAGAAAGACTGAGCTGTTAATTTAAAAAGGCCTTTATTAAACATATCATAAAAATGACCATGCTCAGTATAGCAAAATAAACCCTGACGATGAACAACTGAACTTATGTTGTTGCTTTATGATTATAATTACAGATCTTAATTTGAAAATCATTTGATTATATCGCAAATGACTGCAAGAGCCGTTACTGTTATTAGTTTATAATTAATTTGAAATAGCACTTCAAAACACAACATAAAGTAGTTAAAAATGAAAAATACATTGTTTAATTAATGTATACCTATGACATATCATTTAACTGAGTAAAAACATTAAGATGTCAAACATTATATTAACAAATTTTCTTTAGCTCATTGTGTACACAATTGTACAGCTTCACCTTTCGTTCATGGTCGGGCAGGGAAACAACCTGTGCTCTAAATAGTGTATTGAGTGACTTCGGAACGTAACCTGGTCTTGGCCAGAGAGTGACATTACAGTCGCCAGGTCCGAAACAGATGCAATCATCGTTCATCAAAAATGCGTGTTAGTCTCCAATGCGCTTCGCCAAGGCAAGAGCAAGAAGCAAGGCCATCTTCAGGGAAAGTTCCTTATTTTTTTTTTCCGAAGCTAAGGACTCGAATGGCGGTAGAGCTAGAGACTGCACGGAGGGTGGCCGTGAATGACACAATCTCCTCCCTCTCCTGAGAAAACTGATTACCAGAGCGTGCTTACCGATTGATTGCCCATCAACCAGGGAACGAAAAGCAGCAATAGCGGCCACATGCACCTTCAGCGTGGATGGCAAACTCCTGCAATCCAATCTGTGCTCTAGAAAGTGCAAAACATCTGACACGGAACAGGTCCCCGGGTCAATACCAGTGTCCTGGCACCATTTTGTGAAAACTCCATAGTTCAGAGCGTAGAGGCGCCTAGTAGAATGTGCGTACACCTCTGTAAGTGTGCTCAGCACTCATGAGTACAGAGTGTCCTGCTCATTTAGAGTCCCCGCAGCAGCCACACATGAAGGTTCTATAGCTCAGGGCTGGGGTGCCATATCGTGCCATTCGCCTGAGACAGCAGGTCTTTCTTGAGGGGGATTTTCCATGGCGGAGCCACCAATAACTCCCTCAGGTCCGTGAACCAAGGCTGATTGGTCAGTTTGGGGCCACGAGTATAACTGACATTCTGTCCTCCCTGATTTTGCATAACACCATGGGCAGAATCTTCACCGGAGGGTGATAAGATTTCAGCGAAAGTGGAGAAGGGAGGAGTTCCCATACACATCAATAGCTGATGTAATGTTGAGTTATCGCCTCGAGAAGGGAACCAACTACAAGATATTGTGACGAGTCGACTGCCTCCCCCCTAATTATCATCGCCACCCCGTCCCTTAATCACCGCCCTTCATCAGGCTCCTGACAGGACTGGGTATGTGAAAGAGGACGGGCCCTGAAATAACCTGGGCTGGTGGCGTGTGATGAGCCACACCTGACGCAAATGGAGCCTCATCACCGTCATTGTTTACATGCCGAACGTGCCTCTCCTTGGGAGACCGGTCTTTTCCTTGTGCATGCACCCTGGTGTCCTTGTGGGTCCAGCAAGGGTGCCGGACCCGCAGTCCAGGCGACAACCGCACCGGTTACACGACCACGGGCCAGCATGCCGGGCCATATTCCCTTCAAGTGATGTGGCCATCGAGAATGATGCAGCCGCTGGAAGAAACCGCCGCCCCGGACCGAAGAGAGGAGCGTATGCGGACTCCATCCCTTACCTGGACCTTTTCTTCCTTAGCACTGCCACACCTGCACGAACCCTGCAGCACAACAAGGACACCAGATTCCCTGTTCTTCCACTTTGGATCCCTTTATTCCCTATGTCTGTTATTTTCTGTTAATAAAAGCCTTTCCGAGGCCTGACGCCACCCCCACTGTGTCTGTCATTTTCTCCTCCCGCCACAATATGAATGAAAATGCATTCTTTTAATTAGAATTAACCATCTAGTTTCACTTTTTTGCACACTTATTAGATATTGGCTAATGCCTAACCTGGGAAAACATAATTAGTTTAATAAATATAATAATAATTGTAAATGTCATACAAATGGTATAATCAGAAGAAAGGGGATTTTCTGGCACCTGGTAAATTAATACCACCCCCCCCCCCTTTATTCCATTAATGTGATGTTACTTGAATATTTAAATAGTCTACACAAGTCATCAAAAAATAAAAATAAATAAAAATAAAAGCAAGAAAGAAAGATAAAAAAGGGAAAAAAGCAGCACACAAAACTACAAAAAATGATTGATTTGAAATATTTTTTTTTTCTTTCATATTTCTCTGACCTTAACTAGCTACATGAAATGTGGTTTACATTAATGACTTTATCCATAAAATTTGCATTAAAGGTGCACTAAGCATACCTGTCAAGTATCCCGTTTTGGCCGGGAAAGTCACGTATTTTACCCTTCTTTCCCGCCGTCCTCCCGTATTAGTATTTTCCCGTAAATCTCCCGTATTTTTATTTATTTTATTTTTTTACCTGCGTTATTAATAAAATAATAATAATAAAAACATTCCCAATCTGAGCTCTGTCACTAGTCTCGCGATAACTCCCACCTGTAGTAGCCTGTCGCGAGGGGTGTGTGAGGTCAGGTGACATGAGTTATAACGTGGGAAAAACAACAACAACAAAAGAAAAAACAGAGACGGATGATGGATGCTACAATAGAGAGTGAAGGCACACCTGCCAAAAAACCAAAACCCATGTGTAAATACCGTGATAAATGGGACAGCGAATTTACTTTTTTAAAGAATGCAAAGTCTGCAACAAATTGGTACAACAACTCACTAAAAGAGTAAAAGAAAAGTTATGTGAAATGAAAAGAAAACCTGTTAAAGAAAAGCAATATGAAATGAAAAGAATGTGTGGAATTAAAATAAAATGTAAATGTAAAGACAAGCAATGTTAAATTAACAGAAAATATGCAAATAAGCCTTTAAATAAATGCTCTTCATATATACCCTTTTGTGTTTTAATTTGGGCTATAACACCTGTCTTAAAATGTAAGGGATACTGGAGCTTTGTTGGGGTGGTGGGACTGCTCGCAATGGGCGCTGGAAAATTTCCCTTATTTTCAAATCCAAAACTTGACAGGTATGGCACTAAGTGATTTTTGAATAAAACGCGCTTTTGACCACAGTGTCTGACCAAGACCCAAAACATTCTTGTAGCCTCTCAGCTGTAAGGGGGCATGTCTTGCAATGGTAGAGAGAAGACAGCTCTCCATTTGAGAGCACAGGACAGATATTAGCAGATCGACTGTAGATGGAGAGAACTGGGGCCCATTTCAGAAAGGAGGTTAAAGGGGGGGTGAAATGCTATTTCATGCATACTGAGTTTTAACACTGTTAAAGAGTTGGATTCCCATGCTAAACATGGACAAAGTTTAAAAAAATAAGTTTCGGAAAGTTTTTTCGAGTATGGGTCTGTGTGACGTTAGATGGAGCGGAATTTCCTTATATGGGTCCTAAGGGCACTTTTCCTGGAAGAGCGCATGCTCCCGTATAGCAGAGCAGAGACGAGACATTCACTGATCAGAGCTAGAGCGAAATGTCACAAAAGAAGTGTGTTTTTGGTTGCGAGGGCAAGACAACCCTGCACAGATTACCAAAAAAACAAAAACAAAAAAACATCAAGGGACCAGTGGACGGAGTTTATTTTTAAAGAGCATCAACGGAGTTGTGCAAGTGTTTTTGTTTGTTCCCTGCATTTCGAAGATGCTTGTTTTACAAACAAGGCCCAGTTTGACGCCGGATTTGCATATCGTTTATTTCTTAAGGATAATGCAGTACCAACGAAAAAGGGTCACGATCGTGTGTTGGAACCACAGGCGGTGAGTAAAACTGCTTCAAATATCTCTGTGTTGTTAACTTAGCTATCGGCACGTAAGCACATCAAGTAAACCTCTTGTACACCTTTAAAGAAAAAAAAAAGACGACATAAAGTGGAACTTAGTCATTTTCCAAAACCGCTAAGTGTAACGGAGGCCAGCGAGTTAGTGCTGTGCAGGTAAACCTCCCCGATCTCAAGAGACGCACTAGCAACAGACGCTAGTGGCTGTAGCCATTTAGCCTCCTTGTTAGAGGAGACTGGGGTTCGAGCCCCACTCAGAGCGAGTGCGAGGAGCGTCAGAAAGGACCCGGGAGAGAGGGGTTACATAAGCAAATATATACAGTTTCAATACATACCACATAGAGACACTGTTGTAGTCGTTGCTGCTGCTGCTCTCGTTCAGTTTCAGCCTCGGGATCTGATTCTGGATCATAAATAAATGGCTGAATCTGACTGTTAGCCATGGTTTGTTTTGGATTATGTTTTTTTTTTTTTCCTCAGGGTAATGTCACAACTTCCAACGCTCTCAACGCAAAAGCCTACTGGCGCTCGTGATTCTTTAGCTCCGCCCACACGTCACGCCTCCAGCGGCTCGCGGTTTTCCGAAAAAAATCGGCACAGACTATTTTTCTCTTATAAATATAATAAAACTAAAAAATTTTTGGAGATATGAAGGATGCAGTACTACTCTATAGGTACTCAAGATTAACAGGAGATTGAGTGAAAATGAGCATTTCACCCCCCCTTTAAGTGAAAACTCTGAGAATATTAACCCTGAAATAAGAGGAACCACAACCACAGACACAGCTGTTAAATAAACACGTTATTCACAATTTATTTGGACATTTTTATTTCCTACAAATACAAAAGCAACAGTTCTTTTTTCTTTTGGATTTAAAATTCTTCCAATAATTGACCTACTCTTCATCTGTCAGTGGTGCGGTGCAGGTTAAACCCCCCCCCCACCCCCCATTTTGTGAGCCTCTGCCATCTCGTTGTCAACTGAGTACAAGTCAGTAGTTAATTTTATTACTCTAATTAAGAAATATAACAGGCTGGATTAGAGAATATTT
Organism: Carassius auratus; assembly: GCF_003368295.1. Classification (NCBI taxonomy): domain Eukaryota; kingdom Metazoa; phylum Chordata; class Actinopteri; order Cypriniformes; family Cyprinidae; genus Carassius; species Carassius auratus. The sequence goes on along the minus strand of NC_039248.1, from coordinate 2,652,236 downwards.
AATTAGACTAAGTGAAAAGAGTATTAGACTGTGGAGAAAAAAAAGACACTGAATGATACTTAATGTGTCTATTGTTTGTAAAGTCATGTAGCCAAGCTTGATTAAATTGTGTATGCGTTTTTTTTTTTTTTTTTTTTTTTTTTTTTTTTTGTGATACCATTAAAATTAGAATTTTTACCTCTGATATTATAATGGTGATTAAGAATTTAAGCTATGTATTGACTCGGAAGTATGCTAGTGTATCAATTACATTTGGTAGTGAAGGTGTTACATAAATACATATATATATATATATATATATATATATATATATATATATATATATATATAATGAAGTAAAATAAGCTATGGATTTACCCTACACCTTTTGTGCAATTATTATTAAATAGTGGATTCTAGTCACTAATAATCAAAATAATGTTCATCAGAAGGCAGTTGCTTTCATGTTGCAATAATAGTAAGTAGCAATTCTGTGGTAAATTTATTATATCAGTCACACTGTAACAGATCTAGTAAGCTGTTACTTTACTTTCTTATTTATTTTGAGTGGTAATTTTACTCCCAGTCATAAGGGGGCATTAGGGAGTCATTATCAGTAAAGTTTCTCTAGATCAGAGAATAAGAGGAGTAGGAAGTTTGAGAAGGGACACTTAAGTTAGTTGCCAACCGCCAAAAAAAAAAAAAAATGGAAGAAGAAGAAGAAGAAGAAGAAGAAGAAGAAGAAGAAGGGACACTTGTGAGCTGGGAGTGTTTGCTCTCCCCATGCTTAACCAAACCCTTATTGAGGAACATTAGTGTTCTACATCTCAATGTAAGTTACTTATTGTTTCTTTAGTATTGTCAGAGGTTGTATAGTTGGTAATATACTTTGCTTCCAGAACCTCATGTTGTATTGGTTTTGTTTGTCTAGAGGGTTTTTGTTTCCACTTAATTTTGAGGGCATCTCAACTCAACTGGTCAATGTTTCTAATTTATGATTTGCTTTATCTTTGGACTTTCTTCTAAATTGATCTCTACTCTACTCTGGATTCCCGCTGTGGATTATCTTGGACTTCATCCTTTTAACCTCCTAAACTTATACAATACTGTGATGAACCCAGGACATTTGTGGATATTCAGACATTAAAAGGTTTTTCCTCTAGATAGGGACAGACTTGTTAAACAATATATGGATTAGACATGTATGGTATTTGATGTTGTGTGCTCCTTAAAGAAATATGTTATGCTATTCAACGGTGATTGATCCCCCTTCATTTTCTTTATGTGACTTTTGTTATGACTGTTACAACATGAATGAGAGATTTGGCCCATTCAGCATGAAGTATTATAGAATTTGAGAGCGTGTTTGTATGGAAGCAACGGTGTCTTGGAGGTGCTTGTTCTTTGCGTCGTATACTGTGGTTGTGAACGTGTTCTTCCCTGTTCCATATGTAGCAGCTGACCTCTATTAGCTCCTTGCCCACTTAGGTGCTGTAAACCTGATTGAGTTTGTCGACTGAGGCCAGAGTATTAATTTGAGGAAAACACACACCGACACACACTCATTTCCACCATGTAGACACAAGCGCACAAGCATGCCACCACAACACCCACAGAGCGTGAATTGCGTTTCATAATTCATAAACTTCAAAGACAAGACGGACAAAAAGCAAAACAGTTGCCAAACGTTTTTTGATACTTGTTTGCTGATGCCAGCTTGGAGCTTTTGATTAGTGTGGGTGGGTTAAAGAAAGGTTCCTGAAAGGATAATTAATTTTGTTAAACACGGCAATCCGTCTCTGCCTTAAATCAACGGCTCTTAATCATTAATGACATTACAGGATGGCTAATATACTGTGTTAATATTACACATTCATATTTGACATTAAATCCCACTCGTTTGGCTCAACAAAAGAACGCTAATCATTGAGACGCGAGATAAAGTAAGACAAGCTTTGCCTGGTTAGCTCAGTGTTCGTGCGTGCAATGATATCCAACATCAACATGAGGGCAAAACACCCTTGTAATCAGATGGAAAGACTTCACCCCATTACCATCTAAAAATCAAATTAAGGCTCTAATGAACATAAGCAGAGAGAGGAGACAGCAGCTAATTAGTTATAGACCAAAAATAGAGAAAGATCAAAGAGACATTCATGCGTCCATCTTATCTCACTGCTCGAGAAAACTCAATGAACTACATTTATAAAGCACACAAAGTCAGCTGGGAGTTTGCTTGCTTATTTTCAACTTTGGAGAGGGTAAATAGAGTCTAAATTAGCTGCTGGCCACTCATTTGAATTGGTATTTAAATATCACATATGACAATAAAAATAATTTAATGTAGCGGTTCTCAACTGGTGTGGAATAATGTTCTGCAAGTGGGAAAAACTATACATTTTTATATTTTTGCATATTTTAGCTTATTTGGAACCGCAAAATAATTTCGAGAAGAAGTTGTTTTCATTTTAAATATCAAATATTTATCAGTACAAGTAGCCAAGCTATTCCAATTGGTTGCCAGATGACGAGCTGCGTATATAACCATCCTCAAAGTCAAGAACAAAATACTCAAAGAAAAGGTAAAAATGTAGTCATTCATTACCAATGAAAGTATAATAAGTCTGATAGAATATTCTGTTATACTGTATGTGCTTTCAAATAGTACAAAACCGTATTTTTCTTCCTGAACAGTAACATTAATGTATTCAAGGCACGTGGCTATTCAAAAAATGAAAATGCAAAAATGTACCTTTTAGAAATATATTCAAAACTGTGACAGTGAGACCATCTAATAACAATTCTGGGCTGAATGTTCAGCAAAAATAACTATATTATGAAATATACCATTGCAGTGATACAAAATTATTAAAGGATTAGTTCATCCAAAAATTAAAAATAGCTGAAAATGTACTCATTCTCAGGCAAATTCGATATTTAGATGAGTTTGTTTCTTCATGAGAAAATATTTTGATAAATTTAGCATTACATCACTGCTCACAAATGGATCCACTTCACTTCATGGGTACCACTCCAGTCCATCAATTAACATCTTGTGAAGTGGAAAGCTGCATGTGTGTAAGAAACAAATCCATCATCAGTAAGGTACTTTAACTTCAAACTTTTGCTTCTGGCGTCAATAATCCATAATAACGCTTCCTCCAGTGAAAATAATAATAATAATAATACAAACAAAATAAAAATCCATCCCATACCATTTACATATTTTTAAAACTGTTTTCATTGTGCCTGATCTGTGCATATCTCTCCCCCGAATCAGATAATATATATATATTTTTTTTTTTTTTTTTTTTGACTGGAAAAAAAGTTTTATTTTCATAGAGGGATTTTTTCCAGAAGCAACAGTTTGAAGTTTAAATAACTTGATGATGGATTTATTTATTACAAATACAGCGCATTGGGTTTTACTTGTTTTATCAGATGTTTGGACTTTTCATTCTGACGGCACCCATTCACTGCAGAGGATCCATTGGTGATCAAGTGATGTAATGCTGCATTTCTCCAGACCACTTTTGACGAACAAATAAACTCATCTGAATGGCCTGAGGATAAGTACATTTTTGGCAAGTTTACATTTTTGGGTGAGCAATTCCGTTAATACAGATATGTGAAATTTGTGGCTGTCCTGTAAACACCTTCTCTAAAGACTTTCTCTTTTTCTCTTTGCCCTTCCACTATCAAAACAGTTTATTAATTTACTCAAGTCTCGTTACAGGTTTATGAAAGAGCGCTTGGGGCGTATCGTACTCTGTTTCTGAGTAGAAACAAAAAATGCATTTGAAAGAGAAACTGTAAGCAGGGAGGTTTTGAAAGTGTGGATTTTATAATTAAGCCTCCCTCTATTTCTCTGAATGGGGTAGTTTAAATCACCTTTTATTGCAGTCTCTTCCTACAGGCAGTTTTGAATAGACACACATTAATTTGTCTAAGAGAACACTCTCATTTTTAGGCCAGACTCTACTGGTTCAGAGGAGAAAAGATTCTTAATTCAGTCAGTGCATTAAAATTATATCCATCCTGTTGCTGAGATAAAGCTGGCTCTTCCCCATTGCAGACACAAACAGCTTGGCTCAAGTGCTGAGTTTGTATTGTCGCAAATGTGGAGTCATTATGAAGAGAGGGAGAGACTAAACTTAAAACAAATATTATCAGAGACGAGAAAATGAGACTCCTGCCAAAGTGCCGTTGCCTTAGGGAGAGAGGCTTGCCTTTATTCAGCGGGAACAGAGTGCTACCATGTCGCTTCACACTCCACAGCACATATTGCTGGAGCCTGGAAGCTCATCCAAAAAAATATCAGCACAGTAATCAAGACAAACACTTAAGCCTCTGAAGATTTCTCTATTTATTTATTTATTTATATATTTCATTTATTTGTTTACTTCGTTCTCCCATAGGGAAGTTGTTGATTTGATGCATATGCAGTTTTCCTAAAATGGCCTTGTAAACATCTCACAGTTGGTAGTTGGTACAGTTGGACATTTTGCTGGAAAGGCAGTTGGCAGAGTCAAATGAAAGTACTAAAAATGTGAATGTTTACATGAGTTTTAGCCTCTTTGAAAGTAGTGGAGGCTTGTTGGTTAAGGATCTGGGCCATAAACACGAAGTTTGGATGTCTGAGGTCACATACAGTAGACTGATTTGTGCTAAATATCTAGTACCAATTACCACAAGCAAGCCAAAGATATTTTACAAGTCCGTTCATACAAAAACATATGACTTTTACTCCCACTGACACAAACCAACACCATTTCAAGGAATTAACATTGATTTTAAGAAAATGATATTTGCCAGTGTCACTAATTCAATCAAATGTTGTTTCAAATATATTGATATAATACAAATTACAAGTGCATGCCAATAACCTATACTATGCCTGTTCTATTTAATCTCTCCACAACATATCAGCTTAATTGCAATTTATTTATGTTTTTACTCTGACTTACTTATTAACATTTAAATTACGTGCTCTTCTACTCACACTAAAGTCCAAACACTATACATTCTTGCCATTATTTTTATATCAGTGAATTGGAACTGAGGCTGCCAAGTCAAAAAAAAAAAACCTTCCATGCAGTTTGCATATTATATGTTTTCTGAGGCAATATCATTCAAATACTCTTGTTTAGAGTAAGCTACACCTTTTACCACTTTACATATTATTATGAATTCAGAGTGAGATCAAATAGGTATGGATGGTGAGCGTGATTTCGCCAAGTACAGCATGTTCCTGGATCAACATCCTTGCTGATATAACTTTCCAGGAAATCTGTTTTTGGTTTACAATCACAGTTAGGTGCATCTACACCCTTGTTAATAAACTTGTCAATCATTTCCCTCTGATTTTAGGAATAAATTATGGGTAGGGTTAGATTCAGGAGTAGGGATTGGGTTAAATCTATATGTTTGGATAATAATGTTGATCCAGGATCATCAAAAGATGTTGATCCAGGAACATGTCTTACTTGGCAAAATTACAGCGACCAGGTAGGGATATATACAAATAGATAGAGATACATTTTGACAACATGATATACATGATAGACCAGTGCATCCATATACATGCACTGGCCATACAGATTTAAACTGCTGCTGTTTTTGCTGGTTGTGGTTATAGTACAGTATGTGCTCTCTCTCTCTTTCTCTTCCCCCTTCTCTCTTCTCTCTCTCTGGATCAAAGCATCAACGATTGGAAGATCAAAGAACCCATATCTATGAAATGGGAGCCTGGACTAGAGTGAAGTTAGGTTCACCCTTCATACTGGACTCAACCCACAAGTCCTGGCCTCCGATGCCATCCTCTGATGCCATGTTCTGTGTGAAAATAAGCTCATGCAGCAGTGAGAGATGCACTACGCTCCTTCTGAAGAAAGTGTACAGTGCGTAAATTGGAGAGATAACTAACTCTAGCCCACGTGAGAATACTGTGGGGGAGAAGGCTTTTAATTGGGTTCCTGTTTCATTGTGTTGTTACATTCGTTAGTGAGCCAGATTTCCGTGTTTTCTTTTGTTTCTGTTCTTAACGGTTGGTTTCCTTTAACAGTTACGTTTAATTTTTACCTTTTTTTTTTTTTATGCTATTTGATCACTGTTTACCTACTGTAAGAGCCATGGTGCGCCTAGTAATACTGCCTATCAAATATCATATCTTTCATGGCCTTTTTCATGAAAATAGATTTTATAAATGCGACTGCAGGAATTGGAGTAGCTGAAAACTAGCCATGGCAAACCTATTTTGTTCAGCGATTTAGTTGATTGCTAATGCCTTTAAGACCGCAGGGCGGCCAAAGTGCACTCTTCCAGTGACCTCTATTGATTTCTGCCTGCTTTTAGACTTAAGCTGACTCTACTCTGTTAATGTAAATGATTTGGAAGTATGTTACAATGGACATCTAAGACATTTTCTAGTTTTCACATAGATTAGAAACCCTATACTTCATTTATGACACTGACATTTGGCAGGGTGAACATATGTACAGATTACATTAAATACTCAGTCATTTTAGCCTGAAGTCTGAGAAAGAACATTTAAGAAGGATTTCCGATTGTTTTCAGCTGCACACTAAACCAGTTAAACCTGTTAGAAGTAAGCGCTTAGTCTTTTTTAGATGGTCAACAGGGCACCTTTCACTACAATGTTGCCTGGCAACAACACTGGAGGGAGGCGAACAAATGAAACAAAAGATAAATTGTTTATATATTAAGCTTTAAAAGTAAATCTCAGGGTTGAATAGGCTAGTTGCCCAGATTGTCATAATCGCTTATTTTGAGTGCTGTTACTCGGCAACACTGTTTAAATGAAAAAACAAGCAAAAAATGTTTTAAAGACATTGTACACTTGAAAACACAATTCAGTTTTAATTTAGTCACCTTCATGTTGCTGCTGAACAAAAAGGGAGATGTTTTGAAGAATGTTTGAGATGATGGATGATGAATGGATTTGTTTTAAATACCACATTCCAAATCAGCATCATAAAAGTAGATTTCTAAAGCCACGCGATAGCTCTGTGTGAGGAAAAGAGTGAAACTGTCATTTGCTTAATAAAGAAAAGTTGCATTTGATGTCAGATTTTGTTGCCTGGTGACCAGTGGTGAAACAATTATATTAAGGAAGACCATTTCCACAAATGAATATATATATATATATATATATATATATATAACAAATATTTTTTTTCTTTGCAGGCTATATAAACAGAATGGCAAGATATAAGCTCGAAATTATGCCAAAAATAAATGAATACAAAAATCTGAATTTCAATATGTGACCCTGGACCACAAAACCATTCATGAGGGAAATAAAAAAATAAATAAAATGAAATAAGAAAATATTTACCTGAAGTTTATATTTGGCAATTCTGATTTATATCCTCAGAACTCTGAGATATAAACTGAGCAACTGCAAGTTATAAAGTCCTAAAGTTTTCTTACAATTGAGAATTTATTTCACGATTCAGACCTTATTTGTCAGATGTGCAACTTTTTCAGAACTGCAAAAATGACCAAGAATCATATAATATCTTTGACTTTCAATAATTGTTTCACCAATATAATGCATTTCTAAAAAAAAAAAAAAAATAATAATAAAAAAAAAAAACGTGGTTGAAATGAACTTCCATATTATATTGCCAAATGTTTATTATTATTATTATTAATCTTTTTTTTTTTTTTTCAGGGAAGAAGGAAAGTAATTGCATTTAAACTTTAAAGGAGTGATTACATAATGCTAATGTATAATATGTTACATGAGGATGTGATTTATTTATTTTTTTTCAATTGTTTACACACTAAAATTAAAACTTTGCCACAATTGGCAAAACCATACACTCAAAGAGCAAAACACCAGCCTAGATTTGCACAAATGTAAGCACATTGTTAGCTTCACACTTTTTCCAAAACACTAAACACACTTGTATGCATTTGACACAGAAATGTATCATGATGTCATTTCCTAGCAATTTCAAAGCAAAGGCTTTCAAATGAACACACCCATGAACCAACTGGTGTGCACACAGACTGGTGCTTAACTGTAGACACACCAATCAGGTTTAAGCACTATGAGAAGGCAACAGGTACATTCAATTTTGTCTTCAACAAGAATGGATGGTGTCAGAGGAAAAGGCAAATGAGAGGAGGAATCCAGAGAGAACAAAGTGGAGGAAGAGGTTAATGAAGAGGAAGTGGGAAAAGAAGACCTGGAGGAGGGGTAGGACATGCACAAAGAATAGGACAACCAAATCTGTGTAACAAAATTTGTGCTACAATTTTGGACCACGTAATAAACCACAGATTAACACTGAGTCCAGCCTAACCTAAGCAGTAACACGGTGGCATCAATGGTACAGACATTTCGTCCAGAGCACAGGTGAGAAACTTATCTTCTGTCAACAGAAAATCCATATCTTACTGCATATACTATATCAACAGTTTTGGTTTCTATTCGTGCATCATTTTAAAATGAGCTACATGTATTTTGTTTGCCCAATATATGATTGAACGTCAAAAATACCAAGGAGGGAGGGGCCACATATATGTACACAGGAGCAAGAGAGAGATCATAAACCTTGTTTTGGCCAGACTTAAAGAAATCCAAGCCCATATTGTCAATAATTACCCAATTGTCAATGTCCAACAGGTCTCTCTGTCAACAATACCCTGTATCCTTAAAAAACATCAAGTTCTGATGAAACAACTGTATAAAGTGCCATTTGAAAGAAATTCAGACGGTGAAAGTCCTGCGGCATGAATATGTGGTGGTATGTTGTTTTTTTTTTTTTTTTTTTTTTTTCACTGACTGGTACTGTAGGTTCACTGAAGGTACTGCACACATAACCATTTTACTGTACATGTCAGTTTACTGTAAAGCATACCTACAGTATATTGATCTGAATATTTTGCTGTATTTCAGAGAGTTTAGCAGATGGATGCAGAGGAAGTCACGCGTGAGTTTAAATACATTGATGAGGCTGGAATTAACCTGACAACAGTGAGAAGAAGGGGAAGAAGCATCACTGGCCACAGAGCTATTGTCAATGTACCAGGGCAACGTTGAGGTAACATTTCCCTTAGTACTGCCATAACACAGAATAAGGTCCTCCACCGCCATTCCAACTTGTGTCCTTACAACACTGACCTCATTCTAACATTTTTAGACATTACACAAGACATTATCACAGCAGCAAAAAAAAAAAAAAAAAAAAAAGGGACCCGATGCAATGCATTGTCTTCTGGAACAATGTAGCTTTCCATTGTTCTGCTTTGTCCCAAAACTTTTCACCATATTCCCCCTTCCTAAACCCCATCAATGAGTTCTTCTCAGCATGGCAGTGGAAGGTTTATGATCTTCGGCCCTATGTCCAGATGGCCCTCATTCAAGCTCATAATGGCCCAAAACACAACTTTAAACAACTTTTTATGTTAGAATAAGAAGTTTAAATATATTTTAAAAATATTTTTTGCCATTAAGACCTTTCAATTCATATTTTCATGTGACCACGGAAATTTCGAGACAGTTTTGCTATCGCAATATCATGATATTGGGGAAATTGTGGCCTAATGGTTAGAGAGTTTGACTCCTAACCGTAGGGTTGTGGGTTTGAGTCTCGGGCTAGCAATACCATGACTTAGGTGCCCTTGAGCAAGGTATCAAACCCCAAACTGCTCCCCGGGTGCCGCACTCCGGGTGTGTGTTCACTGCTGTGTGTGTGCACTTTGGATGGGTTAAATGCAGAGCACAAATTCTGAGTATGGGTCACCATACTTTGCTGAATGTCACTTCACTTCACATTTTCATATTGATAATATCATTACATCCCTAAAAGCGTCTCAGGATACTTATGTAACCACGGTTCCCTGAGTAGGGAACGAGACACTGCATCCTCTAGGGGCTGCTATGGGGAATGCCTTGTTGTGACCCGTGTCTGAAGCATACATTGAAAAAACACCAAAACATGTTGGCCAGCGACAGCCCATGACGTCACTACTGGTGCGACTATAGTATAAATAGGCACCTAGAGAACACATCATTCACTTCTTCTTCTGAAGCTTGCATCTGAAGCATGGCAAGAAACCTAGAGGATGCAGTGTCTCATTCCCTAGTCAGGGAACTATGGTTACATAAGTGACCTGAGAGATTCCCTTTCAAGAGAACTTCAAACTGTGTCCTGTAGGGGTCGCTATGGAGAACAGTATACCCATGTAACCACGCTGAGGGGAGTGCAGGCCAGAACCATGGTGAGCACTAAGTACCAAATCTACATGGGGAAGTCATGGCTTAGTGGTTAGAGAGTTTGACTTCTAACCCTAAGGTTGTGGGTTTGATTCTTTGGCCAACAATACCATGACTAAGGTACCCTTGAGCAAGCCACTGAACCCCCAACTGCTTCCTGTCATATCATAAATGGCTGCCCACTACTCTGGGTGTATGTTCATGGGGTGTGTGTGTTCACTGCTGTGTGTGTGCACATTGGATGGGTTAAATGCAGAGCACAAATTCTGAGCATAGGTCACCATACTTGGCTGTATATCACTTACACTTTCACTTTTTTACCATTTCCATGGGAGTTGCCCCTGGGATGTTATATGGCTGTTCATGACATTATCCCTAACGGCCAAAGGCCTAGGCTACAAACTTACCTGTTAGGGCCAGACTCCTGGGCCCAGGGTAGGGCTCAAGGCTTGGAATCCAAATAGATTCCTTTAAAGGGATACCAAGAGCCTAGCAAAATACCAAGTCTTGGCCTGTCACATAGGGGCTATAGCTTGCTCTTGCATAAGCTTGCTGAAGGAACTGACTAAAAAGAGCCCTAGTAGTAAACCCTGTTCAAATAGGTATCCTGATACATAGGTAGAGTGGCACCCAGGATGAACGGCACTTACCCAATCAAAAAAGGGCACGAAGCAACCTCACAAAGCCCTCACCATATAGGATTTTAGAAAGAATGCAGAGAACTAGCGTGCAAACTTACCAGAGTGTGGATTTTAGAAAGTGTGCAAAGACTTCATGTGCACACTTACAATAACATGGATTTTAAGACACTGTTCTAAGCGGCACTGCTGGCACTCCATTAGATGGAATGGTGCATCCCAAAACCAATATGTTTGAGAGTCATCAACTCGATATATGGTAATGATGCTGGAACATCTAGCACTAAATATCTAACTGAGGGGAACGGCAAACACCCAACTCTCAAACAAGAGGGAAGCTAGACATACCACATCTGCTGATTGCCAGGTGTTCTGAGCAAAAACAGAGAACTCAATGCTCAAGTGAGAGGAGAACCCTGGAAAAGTTGCACGCTGATAGGCAACTGTTTTTGTTAAAAGGGGAATTCAACTCCACAGAAGGGAAGAGAATTCGGGTGCTTAAGGGGAAGTGCCATGCTCTCAAAAAGCCTGCATGTTGAAAGAAGCGATGCTTGAAGTGTATTAATAAAGACACACTGGTTGAGTGGAGCCCAAGGAACCAAGGTCTACCCAACTCGAAGAAAGGGAAACTGAGCGTGAAACCCATACCATGCAGGATTTCAGAAAGTTTGCAGAGTCTTGTGACAGCATTACACAAGAAGATTCTTGCAAATGCCACTTATACATTACACTCGATGCATCAGCAAGAGGAGACATCCAGGTGACCAGGGAGGCCCTCAGGGGTGACCTAGCCAGACATCCAGGGAATTTTGCAGTGCTGTGCCGGGTGCCTGATGATCAAGAATCTGTAGAATGGACTTTATTTTAATCTGTCCAACAACTACAGACAGACCCACACTATACATTTCCTATATAAACAAAAAGGAAATATCTAATAGGGAGAATATTTTCCGGTCAGATCTTTTCCATGTTCTCACTGCGACGCAATGTGTAGCATGCAACAAACTCCAAAAATAAAATAAAAAAGTTAATAATAATAATAATAATAATAAAAATAAAACAAAATAACTGCTTCAGCTACGTTTTAAGCTTGTAAAAAAAAATGTGAATAACAGATACACAGTGTGCCATATGTGTGAGTGTGTGACAAGGCCAATGCATTAAAACAGTTCAGTTTAATCACTGTTAATGTGCTGCTTTAATTGATATGCGTGCGCACATACACACACACACACACCACTTCACACAGAGATCTGAGATCACGGTGTGCAAAAAGTAACATTCAGAAGCTCACATTATCTGCATTATTCTTTTATCATGATTATTTTGTTTTTATTCCACCTTTATCTGCCTTTTTTTGTGGAATTTCAACGTTTACAAAGCAACAAAGCAGCAATCTCACTTCAGTCTCTGTATGCATTTAGGCCTTATTTATTAAAAGGCTTCCTATAAAAATACAACAAAACATTTTCTTACGACCTTACGTGAATTATTGTGACAGAAATGCATTATGAAGAAGAAATGCACCTGTTATTAGTAGCATTAGAGCTAACGTTAGCATCAAGCTACATCAGACAATTTATTAAATTATTAGTACACTTTTACACAAAACTCACTCTGAACCCCGATCGAGTGTTTGTAATAACATCCTTTTGCGATCACGGGTGGAATTTGGTTGTTTACTATTGTAAAAATATGCTATTTGTAGCCTTTTTCATCACTGCACAAGTTAGCATTTCTGATGTAAATTTTTTATATTTTTTTATAAAATGCCCCAGATCTCAATAAAATCTCAAATCAAGCTTTTCTATCGTAATCGCGGGTTTATTATTCGGATATTTTGTGTGTACAGAGGTGTATCAGTGTTGTTGTGAGCAGAGAACCAGGAAGTGTTCTCAAACCATGTGGCACGATCTGACGCTGTCAGGTTTTTGGACTGTCAGATTGACAAGCCGAACGTCCAATCAGAGTCTAACTGGGTCACACCTCGAGTACACTGAGGCAAACACACAGAGACAGCACTGGGAGAGGCTATTTATCATCAGATCACGTAAATCAGTAAAATGAATAGAAATGATGACTCTGTCTGAAAAAATATGAAGTAAACATCAGTAAATATATCCAAATATCTCCACAAGTATGCATCTTTGGTCTATAAATTCTTATTGACGCTGTTCAGTGAGTCTATGTGAACACAAATAAACCGCTGCAGACGTGACTGAATATGAATGAGTGGTGAATTTCTATTCAAAATGTGGCATAATACGGATTTGTTATTTTGCACTCCTGACATAAATTACTAAATAACTGTCACTGCAACAATGTTTTAACAAAACATTGGTCAAATATTGAAGCTAGAGTATTTAAAATTTCAATTGATGCACAGTTTGTCCAGATCAAGTAAGAGATGTTTAACGTGCTGTGAAAGTGAAACAATAATAAACTGGGGCCGTCTGTGATGCTTGCACGTAAAGGAGTTAAAAGCTGACTAATATTAAATGATTTGCAGCTTCATCTTACCTCGCTCTCTTTAACGTTAAACTGAGGCTTCACGCTTTGCTCCTGTGAACAGTAAACCCTGCCTACTTTGATTGGCCACTTCTGATCTGAAGTGCCTAGTATGTGCAGCATTCGCGCAAGTTAATTCTCACACTTTAACAGTATTTATAACTCCTAACAGGCTGTGTGACTATTTGAAGTTATTACCTCAAAATGTACGTCAGTATGTAGTTCCCTTTCGAAAGGGAACTCCATGCTACGTTCTCTAGAGGGCACTATGGGAACGCTGTAATGTTGGCGGTGTCTGAAGCATGAATGAAATAACGACAATGAACTTAATATTGGCAGATGGAAGCCTATGATGTAAGGAAATATAAAATGATTTAAATAGGATATAAAAGGGCATCTGTAGAACACATCATGGTCTTTTTTGTCTTCAGGGTTGTTTGTTCTGAAGTGTCTAATCCTAGACGTTTTAGGAAGTGTGCAGATCTGTGTCCACGCTATTTGACACCGGATGATGCACACAAACTTGTGTTATTTGTTTGGGCGAGGAGCACGTGCACTCTGCTCTCAAGGGAACAGAGTGCGTTTGTTGTGAGCCATTCTCTTTGAGAAAACACTCGTTTGTCCCTTGGGCTTCCCTCAACCAGTTTGTCTCTACCTACAAACTTTGAATCATTGCTCCCCTCATCAAGGAGGGTTATGTTGAGCAGGGTGTTCCTGCTGACTTCCTCTCTATTAGTAGAGTCATTCTGCTGGAGCGTCCCCTCCCCACAGCTCCATTTAGACAGTACTATTGGTATGTAGACTCCTTTTTTTTGTGAGCATCACTAACTGTCTTTAGTGCTGAGTGTTGTGAGGCCTCCACTCTTAAGAGCTCAAACTAGGATTGAGTGTGTAGGTTCCCTCTCAATTAAATCTCCACTCTCCATAGCTCTGCTAAGACAGTACTATTGGTATACAGGCTCCTTTTTTGTGAGCCACGTTGAGTGTAGTCAGGGTACCTCTTGTTCTAGGGTCATTTTGCTGAGACCTCAACTCTTAAGAGCTCCCTACCCGAGTTGAGCAGGTAGGTTTCCTCCCATTTTAGAGAGTCGTTCTGCTGAAGCCTGAACTCCCCATAGCTCTGCTTAGGCAGTAATATGAGTAATAGGCTCTTTTTATTTGAGCCTCACTACCTGCTTCTGGGATTGAGTGTAGCTAGGTCTCCTCTCGGTTTAGAGAGTCGTTATGCTGAGACCTCCACTCTTAGAGCGCCAGGCTCTGGCAGGTGAGTTAGTCTATGATATTGGGGCTTGAGCCTGCCATAAAGCCTAGCAGTTCCGCTAGTAAGGATGCTGTTCCTCAAGTCCTGACTTGGCCAAACAGTTAACTTGGCACTTATCCCTCAACATGGCGGCATTGGTATAGTATTCCCATAGTGTCCTGTAGAGGACGCAGCGTGGCGTTCCCTATTCTCAGGGAACCATGGTTACATGCGTACCCTGAGATGTTTTCCCCATTGCTAGTGTGCCAGCAATTATCCCTCTCCGTGCCACTATTGGCACGTGTGCTGTAAGTTGCAGACCCCTGTTCTACAGTATATAGTTTGTACAGTAGAACGTTTTGAAAACTTTGATCATGAAACAATCAAGCAGGCCCTCAGTATACCATGACATACTGTAGATGTGCACTACCCTAAAGTTCACACCTCCAATTACTTTGTCATGTCCCGAGACCTTTAACGTTTCAGTGAACTTGCTCAGAATAAAGTACCAAGTTGGTTTGTCTTGCCCACCAACACGCGATTACAGGCAGTTGAGGAATGACCTCCGCTATTGTTGCTGAAGGTCTATGCAGTGAAATGAAATCTGCTTCATCAACCTTTCACAAGGTTAAAGGCTTCCACAAAAGACTCCCCCCCCCTCATCTCCACAAAGCCAGACAATGGGGCGTACATTGGATTTCACATGATCTTATCTCATTTGACGGTCAAGATAGTATTTTCATCTCCCCCCACCCCCTCGTCCCTGCACAATAATCCATTTCCCTCAATTCTGGGTCTTGAGACCAGCCACAGAGGGCCATTGGATCAATATTTGCCAAGTTTAAACTAGAGGATTATCCGTCTGTCAGAGAGTCTAACAGAAGCCCTCCAAGGTGACATGAATCCTTTTTCTGTCCACCACCCTTTTAGAGGTCGCCATCTCCTCAGTAAACATCACACGCATATGCATGGATTTATTATATTCCTAGTTACATAAACCTATTATACTTACTTTAGTTCTTAATGTGAAATGCACTGCTCCAAAATATTGTCTTCTAGTCACATTTGGAATCAGTTGTTTGTAGACCATGCATATTTGCTGATACTATTCTAACACTCAGCAGTGACTTATCAAAACAACATCTCATTAACGAGAAATCCCCACAAAGCCACTACGTAAACAAACTCAAACCGATGTTCCCTCCATAGACCAATTAAAATGAGCTACCCACTGAAAGCGCAACTGAAATGTGAGGTTTACAGGCAACTAAAGAGAGAACACTGACTCAAACAGGTTGGCTGCTCAAAAAGTACCTTGACCAGAATTTTTGTGTTTGTTAAAAGTGAACCATGTCAAAAGTCACCAGATCAGCAAAGAATTTGATTTCGAGGTCCTTGTTCATTTGCCAGCATGCTACTTGTCTGTCTTCCAACTGTTGAAACTTTATCATGCCTATTCATGAGGACTGAATAAAAGTCCTCCTGGCACTTACATGCAAAAATCCTTGGTTCAGATAGGCTGAGAAAGTGAGCAGACAGTTTCTAAAAAAATTAAAAATAAATATATGGCCTTGCCTAATAAAGTTTGAGACTAAAAAGATGCAGAAAAAAATATCTGAAAAAAAAAAAGAAAAATGCAGCTTTTATGCAGTGGTTACCAATGAGAAGCATGACATGTACTAATTTTGACTATTATTTTGAAGTGTTTTGATTGCTTGACTGCTTGCACTTCCTTGACATTGTCTCAAGGCTTATTCAATGTGCATTTATGTCATTTTTCTCCCATTTTATGACTGATTTGGCATACTACCCATGTGTTCTGTTCTCAGTATTATAATTAGATGTCAGACTGTCAAGTTGAGTATAATCAATGGAAGTTGATTTTTAAATGTGCTAGAAGACATGATAATTTCAACTGTTCTTTATCTACTGCAATGAAATGCTTTGCAAATACACATTTCCAGACTACTAGGTTTTACAAATCATAGTTTGGTAATGTGTCAGCCAAAACCATTTCTGGTTGTATTACATGCATTCTGTGGCAGGCTGAATGATGGAAGGAACAACATTTAGAAGTTCAGTTAGTTTCCAAACAGATCTAAATAAAAATGTTACATAATAATTTGGTAAACAAAAAAAAAAAAAATCTGGTGTAAAATCTGTCACTGAGTGTTTTACATGATCCCTCATATGCAAATATATATATATATATATATATATATATATAAAAATATTTACATATTTCATCACTTTCATATTATTATTTATATATGTATGATTGGGAAGGTCGTGGCCAAGTTTATAGAGTTTGACTCCTAATCCTAGGGTTATGGGTTCGAGTTTCGGCCCGGAAATACCATGACTTAGGTGCCCTTGAGCAAGGCACTCAACCCCCAACTGCTCCCTGGGTGCCGCAGCATAAAGGGCTGCCCACTGCTCTGGGTGTGTGTTCACAGTGTGTGTGTTCACTGTTGTGTGTGTGCACTTTGGATGGGTTAAATGCAGAGCATGAATTCTGAGTATGGGTCACCATACTTGGCTGTATGTCATGTCACACTGTCATTATATTGCACTTAGTGTGAATAGACAAAAAAAAAAAAAAAAAAAAATAGTAAATAAATAAAAACCCCTTTTTATTCAGAAAATCACACAGAAAGTCATTCATATTTGAAGAAACATTATGGTGTGCACAAAATATCAGATTTTTTTTCAATTTTGGAAACCTATTATCCTTTGAAACATGTCATTGTGCCTTTCTTCAGTCCAATGCTCTGTGTCCACGGGGAATGTTTCCACTCTTTTTCTTTTCTTTTACCAAATCTGTATAAATCCTCGGTGCTCTGGAAGAGAAGCTGAAAGTGCCACGTCACTACAGGAACAAGGCCATTTGCGGCCAGCGGTGCAGTACTGGCAGCCAAGCAAGGTTGCTTTGTCCATAAATGTTTAATAAAAGAATACACATAACAATTCAACCTCTCTGGCTCTGCGCAGGGGAAGCGCGTCCCAAGACCTGTTGAGATATTCCATTTATTTGTAATACCCTCCACGGCTCTCCACAGTCATGTGTACTGCTCCACTGGGCTATGATACAAATTCATACCCGTTAGCCTCTCAGAATTGGATCAATTTGGGAGATATTACCCCACAAAGTCAATCTCAGGAAAAATAGATAGTGGATGTATACTAGAGAATGCAGTTTTATTCTGTGTGCTACTTCTGTGCTCCTGTCAAAATCTCCAATTTCAAGGTTAACCCTGTGACTTAACTCTCCAGTCAGAGCTATTATCTGTAACATCTTAAAAAAAAAAAAAAAACACAGATTAGTCTTGTGAAGTATATGCTATCTGACACAAGATTGTGTTTTGCCTCTGTTGAAAGATTTTTTTCAGGCAACCCACTGATCGACCTGTCTATGTAATGTTAAATGCAATCTTTTAAGCCAACTTAAGACCAACTAAAAATACATATATTAATTCCATCAAATGATTAATCACATCCAAAAAGTATAGATTTATCAGTATATGTTTGAAAATATGTATATGTATTCACGTCTATATTCAAATGCATGTAATGTATATTATAAATAAATATATTTAATATATAAACCTAAACTATTTTTCTGAAATATGTATATGGATGTGTGTTTATTCATATATTTAAATAAGACACATACACAGCACACATATATTATGTAAACAAACACTTTTATTTTGGATGTGATTGTGATTAATCATTTCACAACGGAGAGAGAGAGAGAGAGAGAGAGAGATAGAATAAAAAGATTGTCTTTTAACTTGAGTCAGTATTTAATATCATGTCACATGCATTTGAGTTAAATTTACCCTGACATAAAATTAAAAAAAAAAGTTTTAGTTCACAATAATGTGCAAAATAATGTAACAATCATTTGCTTCGTTGGCTGGGCATATGCTGTTATATATATTTTATGTTAGCCAATTAATCAAATATATACTGTATATGTGTTGGATGCATTTGAGTAAGTTAATTAACCTTCTAGCAAAGAGGTTCAGTTTATATATTTATTTTTCAGCATATTTTCAACTACAATACATTTTAATTAAACTCATTTAATTATAGTCAAGATGCATCTGGTCATAATTATTGCTGACAAAATCAACAATACTTTTAGTCTGCGATTTCAATCGTTTTGATTAAAACTGGGAAGGCGTATGCAATATTAGATTGATAATAACAGCTGCAACTGTCCACCAAAATAATCCAGATTTCATCCGAAGCTCACCCAAAAGTTGCATTACCAATGACACCTGCCATGTCTACGAATAGACCGGAATGAGTCAAAGCGGCTGCTCACGTACAAACAGCCCCCCGCCCCCGTACCTGCCCCCTGTCCATTCACCCAGCCACACTAATGATTCAATCTGTCTGTCTGTTCGGTGAGAGCCCTTCTCTCCTGGGCAGATGCGCCCTCTGAGACAAACCTCAATGCAGCGTGCTCACCAAGGCTCTGAGTTTCTGACAGGTTTGAGGTATCTCTGGGATTTAAGATGAAATCAAATCCTCAATTTGGCCTATGACAGGCCTTGAGATGTTGGAGAAATACCAAAGGGTTGTGTGTGTATCTGTGTGTATCATTTTGGAAAAGGCCCTATCCCAAACAAAAATACAGGTGCATCTAAATAAATTATAATGATCTGGAAAAGTTCATTTGTTTCAGTAACTCAAATTGTGAAACTCATGTATTTATGCAAACAGAATTAAGTAGTTTAAGCCTTTGTTTTTTTTTTTTATTGTGAAGATTTTGGCTCATATTAAAAAATTATAATAATAATAAAAAAAAAAAAAAAAACACCAATTCACTATCTCAACAAATTAGAATACGTAATAAGACCAAAAAAAAAAAAAAAAAGAAACATTAGTGAATTGTTGGCCTTATGGAAAGTATGTTCATTTACTGTACATGTACTCAGTACTCGCTAGGGGCTCCTTTTGCTTTCATTACTGCCTCAATTCGGCATGGCATGGAGGTGATCAGTTTGTGGCACTGCTGAGGTGGTATAGAAGCCCAGGTTTCTTTTACAGTGGCCTTCAGCTCATCTGAATTGTTTGGTCTCTTGTTTCTAATTTTCTTGACAATACTTACATAGTTCAGGTCTGGCCAGTCAAGCACACCAACACCATGGTCATTTAACCAACTATTAGTGCTTTTTGCAGTGTGGGCAGGTGCCAAATCCTGCTGGAAACATTAAATCAGCATCTTCAAAAAGCTTGTCAGCAGAAGGAAGCATGAAGTGCTCCAAAACATTTTTGGTAAATGGGTGCAGTGCAGTTTTCAAAAAGCACAAAGGACCAACACCAGCAGATGACATTGCACCCCAAATCATCACAGACTGTGGAAACCTAATACTGGACTTCAGGCAACTTGAGCTATGAGCTTCTCCACCCTTCCTCCAGATTCTACGACCTTGGTTTCCAAATGAAATACAAAAATTGGATGTCTGTGTTTAGTGGCTCTTGATGTCTTGACCCCGGCCTCAGTCCATTCCTTGTGAAGTTCACTTGAATCCTTGAATCGGTTCTCTCGGTTGTTTGTGCATCTTTTACAACACAATTTATCCTTCCACAAAACTGTAAACATGATTGGATACAGCACTCTGTGAACAGCCAGCTTCTTTGGCAATGAATGTTGTGGCTTACCCTCCTTGTGAAGGGTGTCAATGATTGTCTCCTGGACAACTGTCTTCTCCATGATTGTGTAGCCTAGTGACCCAAACTGAGAGACCATTTTGAAGGCTCAGGAAACCTTTGCAGGTGTTTTGAATTGATTAGTTGACTGGCATGGGTTTGATGGGTTTTGTTAAATGTGAGCCAAAATAATCAGAATTAAAAGAACCACAGACTTAAACTACTTCAGTCTGTGTGTGTTGAATTTATTTCATACACAAGTTTCACAATTTGAGTTGAATTACTAAAATAAATTCACTTTTCCACAACATTCTAATTTACTGAGATGCACCTGTATGTTTTGGGAACACTCTCATTGTTATTTTATTTCTGTGAAGATTAAAAATATCTATGTTTTTATTTTCATTTATTTATTTATTTTTCTTCCTTGGAATGTGAATATGTTAGGAAACATTCCATTTCATAATTTTTCAAACAATATGAGAATGTTACTTTTGAATGTTTTCTGTACATTCTGAAAGCATTTAAAAATGCTATACCAAGACAAATATAGAAAAAAAGTACAATGTATAAACAATGCTGTTATAATGTTCCACAAGTAATCCACATAACTCCAGTGCATCAGTTAATGTTTTGTGAAGTAAAAAACTGGGTATTTGTAAGGAACAAATACATCAAGTTTAGCTTTTTTTAACTGTTGTCCATAATCCATAATTACAGAGCCCTGCACATGACATACAGGAAAAAAATATTAGCCTAAATAGTGTGCACGATTTACTAATTCATTCCCTCAATGTACTAAAACGTGCAAACAATTACTATAGTGTTCCCTAAATTTATTATTGCATTCACTTGATTTATAAATTGTGCACCTGATTTACTAATTTGTTCCCTCGATTTGCTAAATCGTGTGAATGCAATAGTAAATCGAAGGAACGCAATAGGGGCTCCGTACATAATTGTCACGGTTTTACGCTGCCTGAAGGAATACGGAGTCGAGGATAAACGGAATAAGGTTTTTAATATATCCAACACAGGGGATATCCAACATGGAGCACAGAGGTAGACACACGTAAGTAGCAAGTGAAGACCCGACCAAACAGAACTGAAAGGACAAGGCTTAAGTACAAAGGATAATGGGGAAACACAGGTGGATGGAATAACTAAATTAACAGGGACATGGAACACATGAGGAAGATAATAGACACACCTAGGAACTAATCAAGCTAAACACCGAAGACACAAACTGGGTCACGGGCAAAAACACACTAAATGAGTCCAGGTGTGACAGTACTCCCCCCTCCCGGCAGGTGCGTCCTCGCACCGTAGAAACAACCGAGGGAGGCGTGGGTGGGAACTTGGGAGGAGGTTCCGGTGGAGGACGGACTCCCAGGAGGGGGCCAGCAGACAGGGACCACGGAGGAAGGAGCCAGGAGCAGGAGGAGCCAGATGGTCCACCAGAGACCAGCCAGGACGGAGATCCAAGGTGGAGTCGACGGCGGGAGGAGCCATGGTGAAGGAGGGGTCGACGACACCAGGGGGCCGACAGGCGGAGACTGCACCGGTGGGTGAGGAGCCCAAGATGGAGCAGCACAGCCGCAGAGCCAGGGGGACGTCGAGGTTCCGAAGGGCCTAGGTGGAGCAGAAGGCTCAGGCGACCAAGGCGGAGGCAGGGTCCTGGCAGACCGCTGTGGAGCCGGAGCGACCGAGGATGGAGGTGGAACCGGAGGGAAGGAGGAGCCTGACAGAGCCGGAGGGATGGAAAGACGAGGTGGAACCGGAGGAGTGGAGTCCCGAGGCGGCGGATGGTCGACGACTGACCAAGGTGGAGCCGGAGGGACGAGGGAGCCCGGTGGAGCAGGTGGGATGACAGGCCACGGTGGAGACGAGGGAGCTAAGAGCCAAGGCGGAGCCGCTGGGTCGAAGGACCGAGGAGGAGTCCAGGGCTCGGAGGCTGGAGGCGGAGACAGGGCCTTAACACGCCAAGGCGGAGCTGGAGACTGGCAGTCCAGCGGCGAACCACCGCGCCCCGATGGCGCGGACTGAGGGTGAGCTGCGGGACTGACTGGCACCAGCAGGGATGGCGAGGAACTGGCTGGTCTAGGAGGAGGAGAGAGGAGAAGGATGGGAGGTAGGACAGGAGGATCAGGACTGGATGGAACCAGCGAAGGAGTAGAGGGACCAGCAGGTTTGGGAGGAGGCGGGAGAGGGAGGCTGGGAGGGAATACAGGAGACACAGAAGGTTCAGGGCTGGGCGGAACCAGCGGAGACACAGAAGATTCATGGCTGGGCAGAACCAGCGGAGACACAGAAGATTCAGAGCTGGGCGGAACCAGCGGAGACACAGAAGATTCAGAGCTGGGCGGAACCAGCGGAGAAACAGAAGATTCAGAGCTGGGCGGAACCAGCGGAGAAACAGAAGATTCAGAGCTGGGCGGAACCAGCGGAGAAACAGAAGATTCAGGGCTGGGCGGAACCAGCGGAGAAACAGAAGATTCAGGGCTGGGCGGAACCAGCGGAGACACAGGAAACTCAGGGCTGGGCGGAACCAGCGGAGACACAGGAAACTCAGGGCTGGGCGGAACCAGCGGAGAAACAGAAAACTCAGGGCTGGGCGGAACCAGCGGAGAAACAGAAAACTCAGGGCTGGGCGGAACCAGCGGAGAAACAGAAAACTCAGGGCTGGGCGGAACCAGCGGAGAAACAGAAAACTCAGGGCTGGGCGGAACCAGCGGAAATGGAGCAGAGGAAATGACTGGAGGAGGTAGGAGTGGGAGACTGAGAGGGTATACAGGGGAATCAGGGCTGGACGGAACCAGCAGGGAAACAGGAAAATTAGGGATTACCTCCATAGACCAGTCCATCAGATCCAGAACTTGCTCCATATGATCTTCAGAGACTGCATACAGCTCACCCTCAGTCGCAGGAGTGTGGGCAGGGCTTTCCTCCACGCCCTCGATCTCCACGAGGACTCCCACGATGCACGGTGTTGCCGGCTCACACACCTGGTCAGTCGCGCTCTCGAGATCCAGCTCCCTGTCAGTGGATGGCTCGGGCTCTGCGGCTGCGGTGGGCTCTGGCTCCGTGCGGCGTGATGGTGGCTGGCTGGCCTCTGGGTCGGGAGTGGGACTGGCGAGATCCTCTATGGGGCAGATGGTGAAAGATGAGCCATTTCTCGCCAGAGTCCACTCCACGAATGCGGCGAAATCCTCTCGAGGACCATCTTCGGACGACAACGCTCTGCATTTGGAATTCAGGCTGGTGTTGTAGAAGGTGCAGAGCGCGTCGTCCGGGTAGCTGGTGGCATTAGCTAATAGGAGAAACTGTCTGGTATGGTCCTCGAGAGAACGTCCTTCCTGCTTCAGCAGGAGGATGAGGAATTCGGGACGATAGAGGGGATCCATAGAACACTACGAAACAAAAAGACTTTGAAAACACAAAAACAAAACGGAGGAAAAAAACACGCAGTTTTCTATTTTCTTCTTTAGGTCGGGTCTTCTGTCACGGTTTTACGCTGCCTGAAGGAATACGGAGTCGAGGATAAACGGAATAAGGTTTTTAATATATCCAACACAGGGGATATCCAACATGGAGCACAGAGGTAGACACACGTAAGTAGCAAGTGAAGACCCGACCAAACAGAACTGAAAGGACAAGGCTTAAGTACAAAGGATAATGGGGAAACACAGGTGGATGGAATAACTAAATTAACAGGGACATGGAACACATGAGGAAGATAATAGACACACCTGGGAACTAATCAAGCTAAACACCGAAGACACAAACTGGGTCACGGGCAAAAACACACTAAATGAGTCCAGGTGTGACAATAATAACACTTCCTGCAGTGAAAAAGTTCAACCCCTGTTGACCTGTCACATCAATATCCACCAACTGCATTCACTTGGAACTGTCTTTGTTTCTAAACAGTGCTTGGTCTGTGCATTTTTCTCTTTTCTTAGTATCATCATTATTATTATTATTTCTCAATGGATAATGCAATTTAAAAGAGCATTATTTCTTACAAACACACAATTTTTTGCTTCACAAGACTTTAATGGATGGACTAGAGAGGTGTAGTTTAGATTACTTGTGGATTATTGTGATGTTTTTATCAGCTCTTTGGACTCTCATTCCGATGGCACCCATTCACAGCAAATTATTCACTGATGAGCAAGTGATGCAATGCTATATTTCTCCAAAACTGTTCCCATGAAGAAACAAATTAATCAACATCTTTGGATGACCTAAGGGTGAGTACTTATTCAGATAATTGTCATTTCTAGGTTAACGATTCCTTAACTTTACTGGAAAAACATTTGTTCATCATTCTAAAAGTGTGTTGCCAGAACTTTAGCCAAAGTTATGAGATGGGCTCCTCTTGACACACAGAATGCAACACATGAGGAAACCTGGACATTGAAAAAACTAAATTCAAATTCACGGCAGAACACTGTGTTTTACAGGCACAAGGAAATGCTTTATTACCACTGCACCATCATTTCAAAATTGTGCACATATACAATCTGGCATCTGTGTGCGTTTTGGGGTAGGTTAGACAGATATAACGCTCAGTGATATAAAACAATCCATTATCCTGTTGAACACCCCTGGCTTTTAGTAGCGTTTGCTTACATTGTATGTGTAATGGATCTCTTTAGTTTTCCAGTGTTCTCTTTATCGTTGGTAATAAATAAATTTGTAATACCCATATGGAGTGTATTTGTTTTGCTTCTATTCTGCAATGTCCAAAGAAAAAGAAACAAAACAACATGCTCAAATGCATCCATGGGAATTGTCTTGGCAGTAAGACCTATTGCCAATATTAAACTTTGGCTTGCCAGACTACGCTAACCACTCACACGCTGCTAAGCATGAAACATTAATGAAAACGCACACAACTTCTGCTGTGCTGCAGCACAATGACCAGCTCTCGGTGCTTGTGGATGCATGCAAACAGCATCTCCAACAGTTTAAGCTCTTCATTTTATTCAATATATGATTAAATTCTATATTATATTTTGTATGTTCGCTTACAAACATATGCGTACAAAAATACATACAAACCTATTTTCCAAAGATTTCAATGTATTTTTTTTTTTTTTTTAGAATGTTTCAGCTGTTCTTGTAATGAAATTAAACTGTCCAAAACAACAATGGAAAGAAAGCTACAGGTATGGAATGACACAGAGATGACATTATTTGCATTTTTGGAATAACTATCACTTTAAACCTGTAAAAACTCTGACATAAGGATGCAATGAATGAAAATGACAGCAGAATTTGCATATTTCCTTAAATTAAGTTGACTATCAATGTAAACGTGTGGTCACAGTTCCACTTACTTTCACTCTTTTGATCTCTATATGATGTGATTCTCAGATAATTCCTAACAATAGTTACATACATTCACTATGAAGTGGTACAAATGCATTTTTTGTTTGGTTTCTCTTTGGTAAGAATTTATGGGACATGCTTAATTTATGCTGAGAGCTTAATAAAAAGGCATCAGCTCATGTTCTCACAAATAATTGAGTCTTTCAAATTGATCAAGAGGATTTCCTAACAGCTTCAAGTGCTGCTTTAAAACCCTTGAAGTTTCTTCTCGCACCTTATTGTAGCCTACCTGTTTGTTGCGTTGTATATAAATGGTACGTTTCAATGAGAACACATTTCACACACTTTCAGGCAGCTTTAATCTTGGAACTGATTGCCATGATTTGTCAGAAGAGACCAACATGAAAGAAACAACGCGTTTATGTTGGCTAGAACATTACAATCTCCATGTGACTAGAGATCTAGAGGAGATATCACAGATCTGCATGTGAACTTGTACTAACTACACACTAAAAGCCGTCCCTGCAGAACCGTGAATAATCATAGAGCTGAGCCTGAAAAAAAAAAAGAAAGAAAATAATGACTATGTTCAATATGTCATGATTGATAAAGGTTTCGGAGGAAACCATCGGGCTTCACAAGGACAAAAATAAATATTTGCGACAACAGATGAAACATATTAGTGGACGTGGGCCATATGCAAATGGTGGCTGCAGGACTTGTTGGCTTGGCACGCCATAGTGGGCCGATCGCGAGCAAACAGCGGGGCGACCCAGCAACAGCCGCGCTGACAGTGATCAAGCTGCTAGGGCTGGAGGTCTTTGGAGACCTGCTGGAATCATTAGTTCTCTGCTCTACTTCTGCCATGAGGTGTTTTCTTAGTGCCAGCTTTGGGACTTCCCAAATACCCCTATTGTTTAAAACGGCTTGCTGGATACAGAGCATTTCCTAAGCAGTCTTTTGTTTGCTCTGCAAAAGAACCAACTTTACTCTGGAAGCGAATAAATGAAGCTTTCCATCACTACACTTGTGACTTTTCACACTTGTGACTTTTTTTTTTTCTCAAGAGTCGGGTTGGTTGTACTGTATTTTACTGATTTGCAAAACAAATGGCCTCAGGCTTGTAAGTCCATCAAACCCTTGAGCACAGAGAATTGTTGGAATTATTACTTTTTTTTTACCTTGAAACATAGTAAGGTTATCTGCTGACAGAATGAGGTATGTGGTGCAATGGAAACAGACAAGTGTCATTCTCTGGCTGTAGAGGACTCTCATTAACACATTTTGCTAAATGAGAGGATCTTGACTGTCTGCTTTAGAGTTTGTTTTCTCAGCAGAGATCCACTCACTCTCATTCTAACTGGATGTTTTGCTCTTCTCACTTTACACTGGGCTATAAAAAAAGAAAAAGAAAAAAAAAATCTGTGGTAACACTTTAGAATAAGGTTCCATTAGTTAATGTTAGTTAATGTATTAATTAACATGAACTAAGCAAGAACAATCCTTCTACAGCATTTATAAGTCTTAGTTCATGTTAATTTCAACATTTACTAATGCATTATTTAAATCAAAAGTTGTGCTTGTTAACATTAGTTAATGCACTGTGAATTACCATGAACTAACAATGAATAACTGTATTTTCATTAACTAACATTAACGAAGATGAATAAATACAGTAATAAATGTATTATTCATTGTTTGTTCATGTTAATTAATACATTAACTAACATTAACTAATGGAACCTTATTCTAAAGTGTTACCAAATCTGTTAGTTTTATATAATATAGCAGTAGCTTCTTCATACTGTATGTATGTGAAAAAGTGATTTATAGAGAAATCACTGTGTATGTGTGTGTGTGACATGAAAAATATATAATTTAAAGGTCATAAATATTTAAAATATCTGTCATCATTTGCTCACCTTCGTGTCATTCCAAACCTGTATGCGTAATCTTTAGTGGAACCCAAAATGATAAATTGTAAAGAATCCATGAGTTATATCTGTCAAACTCATTAAAAGAAAATTAAAATAAATCTTGCAATATTTCAAATCATCGGAAACCATGTGAAAGTTGTGTGTGAGGAACTGACTGAAATTTATTAGATGTAATATAATAAGTTGTAATACAGGTTTGACCTTTCTCTGTTTATTGTAGGGAAATCCTGATCAGGCTCCAACCTCTTTGAATGGGGAAACTTTAAATTCTCTAAAACTGTTTGCCAAATTTAATATTACATTTCATATTTGAAATCACCAATGAAATCTGACAACTGTCTTATAAAATTGCGATTTATGAGATAGAGCAGCCATATTGAGCATTGAATTTTATGCCAATGAAAACTATGTGAGTGACATTGTCATGGGTATTCTACAGTCTTCAAATGCACTGAACACAGAAGCTCAAGTGATGCACTAAAACAGACCTCACTGGCATCGGTTTTAATGTTGGCTAAAAACGAACATTTGAGCATCTTATTTAGCTTTTAATGCCATTTGGCAAATATGGCATCACCAGCATGAAAGCTGACGTAAAATAAGGATTGAGCTTAGGAGAGCCATTACCGACTAAATAAAAAAAAATGCTCGATTGGCTCTGATCCTGATCCTTAAGGTCAGCTTTGGACATCCCATCTTTATTGAAAAAAAAAAAAAAAAAAAAAAAACAGTTGTATGCAGGTGAGTAAATAATTACATAATTGTCTTTTTTTTCTGTTCTAATCAAATAGACCAAGATAGTCTACATGCCAAAAATAAGGTCCTCCATCTAGTAGTCCAGCTGTTCAAGCATCTAGGCCAGCTTGGACCAGTTAGAGAGCATGCAAATCCTGCTAGCACGGGTGGCTCTTACTGGATTTCCAGCAGTATTCTTCACTCGAGTTAATGATGTGAGGGGAGGCTGTTGTCTCTTGTAAGTTCATTTATCATTCCAGTCAACTTATGTCTACCGAGTGACTTATCTATCTTCAGCAACTGAGCACAAAGGAGCAGAATCCGCAAGGTCCATCCTGTGCTAGCAAATGGCACAGCGTCGTACAGGCTGGCACTGCCTGGCACGGACTGTCTTTGGAGGATTCTGCAGTCTTTACTGTGCTATCCAGCACTCAGACTGCCAGGAAACCAATTCAAGCACTCCAAGTCCTTCCACCCCCACCCTACATCTCTTTCCTGCCCCATTTGCCCAGCACAAACTTGTGCATAAATGACTCATTCTCCTTGTCTCATCCATCGATGACTGAAGTCGGATGGAGGACTTCACTGGCTGGCCGACTCCGATCCCCAACACTTTTCCTTCAACATCCCTACCTTCCACGACGTCCCCTCTCTACTTCTCATAACTCTGTCTGCTCACCCCCCAGCCGAAGGCACTCCTTACCAATGGCGATAAGTACCATCTGCATCATCACCCGCCAATTCCTGCCCCTGAGGAACTTCCCTCTAGATCGCCCCCCTCACTCTTCCACTGTGCACCTCTCTGTCACTCTGATAATTCTTCCCTTTGCCCCCTTTCTTCCGAGCTGCTTTCCTCATCCCTCGTGTCTGGACCAGGAAATGAGATTTAGGAAGCCTCCAGCCTGCTGTGCTTTCTGGCCAAGGATGTAAAGCTCCTGGCAGACGTCTCGAGTCTTTGTGTCACAGCTTACAATGGAACTGCATGTCGGAAATCCATCTAAACCATGTCCATGTCCCTCATATGCTGCCTGCTACCTGCCCAGACCATAATTCATCATTTTTCTCCTTTCTAGAGCAACTACATGTGCAAACTCTTTCTTTGTTCAAGATGTTCAGCTCTTCTTGGCCAAACTTTTGAGTTGAAGCCATGTAAGATTACTAGAGTATAAACCAGTCTTTCTACTGTAACATTAACTATTTTAAAAATGTACCATCAATTTGAGAGAGAGAGAGAGAGAGAGAGAGAGAGAGAGAGAGAGAGAGAGAGATTTCAAAGTAAACCATACACCAAATAATTATCCAATGTATATTTTATGTGGGAAAATGCTTCAAAATAATTTACTGGATGACACTCAACTGCATTTCTTGTTTGTAATTATATATAGTATTCGCAATGAAACTGTAAATTAGTATATTTGAAACATATTAACTTTAAATGAAATATTAAATAAGAGTCTGCAGTTGTACATATAATTATATACATACAAAAACATACTTTAGTACGTTAGTCAACATCAAATTAATTTCTTTAGAACATGACAAAATATTAATTATTAAAACAATGATGTGGATGTACTTTGAAATAAAACTTTAGTTTTTACATTGTAATAAAGTGCACAAAAAGTTAAGTGTGTGGCCTTTTATGTAATTCATATATCGCAAGTAGTCAATATTTACTGTGAATATATATTTTTTAAGATATTAAAATACACTACAATTACACATTCAGTACAATCTTGTGAAAATATCGTACTTGTGATAAGTGCAGTTCTTTTTCACAAGGGGTTTGCTATTTTTTTTTTTTTTTTTTTGTACTTGTTATTTATATAAATTCCTGAAACTCAAATAGTAGATCATGATTCATGCATTGTCAAACTAATATGAACTAATATGGATCTAAACTGCAATTTAAGTCACTTTGGGAAGGAAAAGAAAAGGCAAATACAGTACATATTAAAAATGAAAGGCAATTGTCTTGAGAAAATTGAGCTCATGTTGAATACTGACAACAGAACAACGCCACAAAACTAACAACTAATAAAGTGGTGAAGAGAAGGAATGGTTCTAACGTGTACATTTCTGCAAAGTCTCGGGAGGAACAAAGCAAACACATCACGCTGAGTTCGGTTGCCAAACCATTTGAGAGTAACGATTTGTCCTTGTCAGCGGATGACACATTTTTGTTGATGAACATTGACTGTGTTAGATTAGCCGGAGCGTTGTTTCCTGTTGTGATCCAATCCACTTCAGCAGCATTTGAGTTTAATACAGCAGCGGGTGTCTGAGACCTCTCTTACCAATTCAGAAAAAGCAGAAAAAAAGAAAGAGCGAGAGAGGAAGAAAGAGTTTAAGAAAACATGCATGTCTCTTATGTTATTTTCAGACTTATAATCAAACGAATCTGAGATTGAGGATTAACCTTTTCGTACACAAAGGAGGACGATGACATCTCATGCCCTGTTGTCTCTCATTCCATTTAGAGGAATCGCTCAGCTCGTCATGTAATTTATTTGTGTACTCGCGCCCTTAAGGGACACAGGATGTTGTATCTGTGAGTGACTGAATATGTCGGACCATTAGAAGGTCAAAGTCATCAATTACACTTATGCACGGCTAAGAAGAGTGCTCCAGCAATCCAGTGCAAGATTCGGCTTTAGAGGAGAATATGTCTAGGATGTAGGTCACAGCAGATTAAGACAAATGGATGTATCCTCCGGAAGAATCAGTCTCCATTTGATGCTAGACCGCAATTACACAACGTAAAGACACACGAGAGTGGAGCACCGGGTCAATAAACATGTTTACACTGCTCACTTTAAGATTAATTTTCATAATTAGATGGGCAACACATTTGTCTCTCATGAGGCATTGCCAAAATGTAATGTCTTTTAATATTCTGTTTTACTCTGGTTTCTGGAAAGGATTGTTTCAATGGCTGAATTTGCACTGTCAGCCAGATCAGATGTTTTTTTTTTTTTTTTTCACAGATATCTAGCACGCATACTGCTGCTTTACAAAACACTTCTAAATATATATTCGACAGATCACAGGATTGATTCCCAAAGAAAGTATGAACTGATCAACTGTTATCTCAAAAGGAATTTAATTCGCTTTGGAAAAAAGGCAAAAATATAATATGTAGATATATTAAAAAAAGGAATGGACAATTGTGTTTAAATGGGTTCTTGAGAAAACAATGCACGCTGATTAATGCCAACAGAATAATGCAACAAAACTAACAACTGATACAATTCAAAACAACATAAACTAAGCACTTCTAAAATTGCATTCTGGAATAAGAAATGTCGTTTTTCAAACTTTTTACATTGTCCCCATAATGTGGTATTTTTCATTAAAGGTGCAATAGGAGATTTTTGAAAATGCTAATATTAGCCTAATAGCACTGAAAGCGAATGTCCCACCCTTCCTGCAATCACTGTCCAAACCCACGTCCCCTGAACACATTGATGCTTACAGACCAGTATACCAGAGACAACCTTACTACAATAGGCGACATCAGTGGTTTCCAATTCCAGTCCATGTTCTGAAGTGAAGTAAACCCCTGCTCAGTGAGTAGGGAGCAATGAACACGGTGTAGGAATCATATAGATTGGAACACAGTTCATTCACGGAGCTCGAGTTGGTCATCTGAATCAAGTGTGTTAACTAAGCCAGACATACAAAATATGTCTGCGAGAACAGTAATTGGGAACTGCTGGGCTACATCATGAGTCATTAACCAGTGAGAAAACTTTAAAAGTACAATACCAGGAAGGAAGACCAGGTTGTTGATGTTTGTCTGCCATTCTAGCTCTGTCTGCACAGCATGCGTGAATGTGCTAATGACGTATTATGTCTGTGTGTACAGGGTGCACAGAGATATGCAGATACATACATGGGCAGGCAGGTAGGAAAGCGATTTAAAACGCTCTGACCGAGTGTTTTGATTGGATATGCATTTCTTGGTCCTATGCCTTCCACAGAATATATAAATACAGATACATTTAAACCACTTAACTTAATGATTGCTATAGGGATGTGAAGCGACTTTCAACCAGTATAACACAAAATATTTCTGAAAACAATCACCTATTGCACCTTTAACAGATCACGCTCACAGTAAGTTAATGTACAGGAATTCTAATGTGTGGATCACGATGAAGAGGTCTGTAATGATTCATTCATTGTGTAAAAATCCTGCGAAGTCATATACATTGATCTTGTGAATTTTTGCCAATTATCAATGCTCAAAAAAATTAAAATACTTTAACACATATTAAAACTGTAATAACGTGAATACTTTCATTGAAAGAAAATAAATACTGAATAAAATTGTTGTCAGAATTTAATACATTTTGTATCAAATCAAATTTAATTCTGCAAAAAATGGCAGTATATACGCAAACAATTGCTATATATATATATATATATATATATATATATATATATATATATATATATATATATATATATATATATATATATATATATATAGCAATGGATTCATAGTATGAAGTCAAAAAATTGGAGTCTATGAACATCATACTCATTCATGTGATTTTATATGAAATCTGCTAATCTGCAGACTGTCTCTGACTTCCGGCAACTAGCATCAACTTCTACAGTCTGTAAAATGGGGGAAAAACTGAGTAGTGCATTCCAGGCTTAAGAGCTATTAGAAAACATCTATTTATGTATTTATTTTAGAAAGATTAATTCTCTATAACTTTCCCTTTGCATCTATTCCACACCTGCAAAAAAAAAAAAAAAAAAAAAAAGTTAATTAAATTCATTTGGTTAAGTCCCTTTGCCAATTTATCAAGAAAAATACACTTAATTCTCAGAAAAAAAGTCTTGATATCACACTCAATTTGGATTCTCAAGTAAATAATATTTTAGGGATGTTTAAAAATGGTTAACGTTTGCGGTGTAAAAAGCAGCCTAGTAGCTTGGAGATCTCACCGGCCCCTTGAGAGAACAAGTGTATGACATTTCTTTTTTAACCACATGCTTCATTTCCACAGAACCAGTACTTTACTCTCCGCTGATGAAAAACTAATCACTTAATCACGTATTTCTAATAAGCCTCTTACCGCTCTGTCACACAGACTCTGGCTGAGGTCTCTTCAGGGAAATGTTTGTGACAGCATAGTAAATAGCTGATGCTTTTTTTCCAGGCTAAGGTGAACCCTACAATGAAAGAGAACCAGTGTGGACTGACCCACGCAGTGAAAGGATGCAAATGCGAATCACTCTATTTTTCTCCCTGTGCAGACATGCATCATGGTGAAGGTCATTGGAATGGGAGTCGAGCTGCTCCTGATGGACCTCTGGGGTCCCATTGATCCAGAAGCGACAACATCAGTGACATTAAACAGATCTGACTGACCTGAACTCAGCAGGTTCATGTGCAGCATTTCTGTGCACTAACCATCTTTTCTTTCAAGTTTTCTCTCAAAAAAACATTCCTTCAGGACATGGAAGACTTCTTTAGAGCTCCTTTTCTTATGTCCTTGTCAGATTATAGCATCATCTATTACACAAGCTTTTACCTAGATTTCTATCTGGTTGTTTGACCCCCAAGGAGAAAAAAAAGTGGTAAAAGTTACTCAAAGAAGGAGAGTAATGGATGTGAACTTTCGAGCTAAATATATAGATATCTGCTCTCACTGACACCATGTGAAAAGAGGAGAGAAGTCTTTTAATTAACTCATTAATTAGATATCCTAACTGACACCCCACTGGTCTACTTTTAAGTGAGGACTAAAGATATTTTAAGCGAGCGAGATCGAGCCCCAGGCTTCGGGTAAAGGAGTTTTTGAATGTTAATCACAGCGTGTCTCATTTCACGAAGCAAAAACCAACATGTTTACATTTAGAAATGCAACTTGAGACAAGCAAATTGTGTGGACTTTGTGAAATCACACTTTCATGGACCATCTATCATGTCTGAAACAGTTCTATATGTAAACATCCCCTGTGTAGGAATCCAAACAATCCAGAGAGGGAAAGATGGCATTACAAATGCATGGTGGGAGGCATAGCGTGTTTGGGGCTCTATTTGTATAGTCAGAATGGAAATGTGACACAAATCCGTGTTTAAACAAAAAGCTTAAAGCTTACGGAGAGCCATTTCATCATTCAGACAGATACCTTTGTCTTGAGAACAAGCACACAATCAACTACAATAACACGTGAACCTTCCCGATGTAAAAAGTCACCTTGTGTGGAGAAGAGGGAGGGGGGCAATGCTGACAAATCCAGCTAAAATCAGCTTTTGATAAGAGGTTACATGGTGTCTAGCTGGTCGGAGTTTACATTTTGTTAACATGTTAAATTGATATAATTGTTGTATTGTATTTGTATTTGTTAAATATTTTAACTTTTTACTACACTAATCCTTACTATTAGGGAGTGAAATGAAAAGGAGCAAATTAGGAGTTTACTGAGACAAAAGTCATAGTTAATAGTTTAATATACAAATAATAAGACACT